>NW_028327182.1:27624393-27927424 GCF_987537825.1 Furipterus horrens | reverse complement strand
TCCTTAAGAGGGTTCTCAAAGGCAGTAATAGAAGCCTATGCTTATCAAAATTTAAGAAATATTGAAATTAGCCCTGGCTTGTGTGGCTCGGTGAATTGAGTGATGGCCTGCAAACCAAAGGGTTGCCAGTTCAATTCCCAGTCAGGGAACAAGCCTGGGTTGCAGGGCCAGGTCCCTGGTTAGGGACAGGTGATATTTTTCTCCCTCTCTTTCTCCTTCTCTTCCCCCTCTTTAAAAATAAATAAATAAAATCTCTTAAAAATAGTGAAATTAAATTAATATAATTTTAATATTTATCAAATCTAATTCTGCAAAGCCTAAAAGGTCAAGTACTTTTTGTTCGGCTAGAACTGTATCAATTGAGAAAAGTAACACTAGATTGTTTTTATGTTGATCAAAATTTTTGCTTATATTATAGATATCTTTGATTAATAAAAGTTGTAAGGCAAATAATTACTTATAATGCATGACATAAAATTGCTTCTATTAAAGAAAAGGATAATGAAAAAGATCTTTGATGTGTAAAGTTTGGTAATAGGCACACCTAGAGTTCTAATATCCTAAATGAAGGCATGTATCATTCTCCAAGATCCACATTATAGTAGTTAGGGATAATAAAATTTTGTCTTTAAGTATTTAAGAAAACTTGCAAAACTGAATATAAGTCAGAACAGTTTCTCAAGTACTATAGAAACTGCCAAAGAAAAATTTCAATTATAAGCAGATCCATATAGATATGTGTATATATATAATACATACATTATATACTGTACATTTATGTATATATCTTGCTAAAAATTACAGCAAAACCCAGAAATTTGATTATTGTGCTATGAGGAGACTCAGTTTCCAATGGAGTAAAATGTTATATGAATTCCCACATTGCATCTTGGCTCTGAAGTACAATGTTTTATCGCCAACATTTTATATTTGCTGTTCGGTTTGGTATGTTTTCATAGTCGAAAGCTCAGTAGATATTTTTAAGTTCAGTGAAAACCCAAGTAATGGTAAAATTTTCACTACTTAGATAATCTAAATGATTTTCAACTAAGTATACTAAATTGATAAACTTTTTATGACACTTTCTTGTTTGCCTTTTTTTCTAATAATGCAGAGATAATATGATAAAAGTATTCAAACAACCTTAAAAACACATTTGTTGGTAAAAAGTAAAGATAGGAACAACATCTGTATGTGAAAACTCCAAATGTTCATTATTCTTATGTTGGGAGTCAATAAAAATACAATTTTATGAGTTAATATATAATGGACATACAGATTTTATCAATCTAAAAGCAGACGATCTTTTACATTCCTGATCTTATGAACAGAGATCATTTTGAGTAAGGTAACATTTTTTTGGAAATAGGTGTAACATGATAGATATTCTTTTAGAGAAAGTTTGAGTTTGTGCTGTATTTTAAGTAACACATTAAAATTGGAGTGATATAAATATTAAATGACTAGTGATACAATTAATATTTTCCATATTTAGTAGTGAAAACAATAATACAGTATCTCTCAGGTTGATAAATTGTGAGTTTTATAACTGCATGAAACGAGCAAATAGTACAAATTGTTGCTGCTTATATTCAGAAAAACAAAGGTAAAATGTGTATCTTTATTGGCAACAGGTTAAGTACAAAACAGACAGGTAGTGAAATCTTATTCCTTATCACTTGCTGGGGAAACAATGTTATCTGGTGCATTTAAAGATTAGGCTTAAACAGAATACTTCTCAAGGGGTTACGTATGTTGCTTTCTCTGAAACGAAACTAGGCATAATAGATAAAGACAGACAAAAATGAATTTAATGATACTAGAAAACACAAAAATAAACGAGAAATGCATTCTGGTGATTGCATGCTTTAGCAAAAAGGGGCAAATAAATTGTATCCATCTGACCTGGAGCTAGTGCGGCCCCTGTCTTTGTCCAAATTAAGGGAGTCAAATTCTCCACCTCAACAATTTGACTTAAAATAATTGCCCAAAGGCAATGAGGCCCCATGGTGTAATTTTAATGGTCAATCTATGGCAATGTTCTGATTTCCTGGGGAAAATATGAAAAAAGAAGTGTTTGTTTGTTGTTGCTGTTGTTGTTGTTTTCAGAATTCTAACAGATCTTCAATTTAGGAATTTTCCCCTTTAATGTCTTGAGTCTTTTCCTGGAAAAATTTCTGCCCGGTTTCAGAATGACAAACAAGATGTCATTCCAAAAATATTCCTTCAAATTTTGGGAAAAGCATCTATATGTAAATATTCTTTTCAAATAGAAGTGTACACTCAAGGTTAAATAACATAGTTTTTTTTTTTTGTTTGTTTGTTTTTGAGTAGAGATCTGGGACACATGTAAAATTAAGGGCATTAGAGAACCATGTACCTTGTATCTCCCTAGCAATCATTAGCTAAAAACCTAAAACTATTAAATATGCCATTGTTGTGTTTTAATTTACTAGAGATAACATATTAAATAATTAGAGCAAATCAATACATTTCTCTTTGGAGAATAAGATTTTTAAATGTTTCCTTTTAAAAATAAAAGAATAAAGCATTTGAAAATCCTTTATACCTTGTAAATGCTTAAGCACATTTACAGTGATGCTATACAAAGCATAAAAGTTTAAAACTTCAGCTTACTCGTTATTGGACATTCTTAATACTAAATTCTACTTTAATCAATATGCTGAAGCTAAAAACTGCTATCATATGAAATCTTCTTTAACCATTCTAGCCCGTTTAACCTCTTATTGAAATATTATAGTAGCTTACTCATTTAAAGAGCATATTCATAATAGTCTCATGATGTAAAAAAAATACAGTGACCATCTCTACATCTGCCCTTTTGTCCTTCCTTCAGGCAATTCCCTTCCCCCAGGCTTTTCCCTTGACTTATCCAATTTTTGTCTTTCCTCACTAGCATTTCTGTGCCATTTTTTCTCATCACTCCATATGGTTAGGAAGCTCTTCCAGATTATACTCATCGAGCTACTGCAGCCTCCTACATATATCCTCCAAAATCAACCTGCTCAGTCAAACATTCCAACTGTGACCTTTTACAAATTTCTATTTTTTTCTATTTATATTAAATTGTTCTATTTTCGCCCTCAGAGTCACTATAATTTACATCAGAAATTCATTATTAATCAATTGCAGAAGGTTTCATAATTTATTTATTATAATGCTTATGAATGAATGATTATTTTTAATCACAGTAATTCATTATGCCCTACTAACAGAGTGAAGGTGATAACACTATTACCATATTAATAGAATAATCTCTGATTACTTTTAATGTCAGCTGTAGTCATTTCACTAAAGAGAAGATAAAATATGTGGAAACAGATAATAAATTCTTATACAAAACATATTTTAGATATATTTCCTCAAAACACAAATACTGTCAAATTATAAATAAAGGAAGAGAAATCAGAAATGCAAGGTCAAAGAGTACTTTACAGTTTTTGAATTTCCATAAGACTTCCAACTAATTTTTCAAAAGAATCTTTGTGGGCGTTAGAAGGGATTGGCAAGAAACAGACAAAGTCAAGAAAAGCAGGGACCTACAGCCAATATTGCTCTACCCAGCAAAGATATCCTTTAGAATCAAAGGACAGATAAATATCTCCCCAGATAAGAAAAAAAAAAAAAAAAAATTAAAGGAGTTCATCATTACCAAACCATTCTTATATGAAATGTTAAAGGGACTTTTACAAGAAAAAGAAGATAAAAACTATGAACAATAAAATGGCAACAGCAACAACAACAAAAATCAATAGTTGAATCTAAAAAACAAACTAAGCAAATAAGAAGGACAGAGACAGAAGTATGGATAGAGAGAGCATTTTGATGGTTGCCAGAGAGGGGAGGAGTATAGGGGAATAGGTGAAGAGGTGAGAGGATTAAGTCCAAATAGGTAGTTACAGAATAGCCACGGGGATGTAAAGTACAGTATAGGAAATACAGTAGTCAAAGAACATTACATGCATGACCCATGGACATGTACAATGGTGTGGGGGTTGCCTGAGGGAGTTGGGGGTGCTTGTTGCGGGGAAGCATAGGGGGAAAAATTGGGATAACTGTAATGCCATAATCAATAAATATAATTTTTAAAAATAATTAAATTTAGTTTACCAAGATCCCTTTGAAAGCATTCTCATTATTAATTTATGCCATAAGAGAGGAAATAGCTGAATTGTATGCCATATTTAAAAAATATCTATTGTATACTCACATAGTATTTATTTTTATGCCTGAATATTAGGGTCATTAAGTATGAAAATATAAAATTCTTCTCCCATCTCTGCAAATCAATGCAAGGTCTTGGGCAAGTCCCTTATGTTTCTGAGCTGTTTTTCTCATTTAGCAACAGAGATAGTAATGATTGCCCTGCCTTCCCCACCTGATTTTTTAGGTTGTTTCTAGTGTCAAATGAAATAATGAGGTAACATTCTTTTTAGAAAAATTAATATAATTTAAAACAACAACACACCTATTAGAATAGACAAGTACGAAACACTGGCAACACTAAATGCTGATTAGGATGAGCAACAGAAACTCTCATTCACTGATAATGGGAATAAAAATGGTAAGGTCACTTTGAAAAACAATTTGGTAGATTCTTACAAAGTTAAACATACTCTTACAAGGCAATTCAAGAATGGTGCTCCTTGGTATTTGACCAAAGGATTTGAAAACTTATGTCTAGACAAAAACCTGCACACAGATATGAATGACAACTTTAGTCGTAATTGCCAAAACAAGGAATCCAACCAAAATGTCTTTTGGTAGGTAAAAGGATAAATAAACTAGTGTATTCAAAAATGGAATATTATTCAGTGCTAAAAAGTGAGCTATCAAGCTATGAAAAGACATGGAGGAAATGTAAATGCATATTACTAAGCAAAAGAAGTCCATCTATAAAAGCAACACACTGTATGATTTCAATAATATGACATTATGGGAAAGAAAAAATTATGAAGACAAAAATAAAATCTGTCATTGCCAGAGGTTGGGGGTTGGGAAAGATGAATAGCCAGAGTGAAAATACTCTGTGTGATACTATAATGATAGATAACATGTCATAATACATTTGTCCAAACCTATTGAATATATACCCCAAGAGCACTCTAATGTGAACTATGACTTTGGCTGATTTGGATAAGTCAATATATATTCATCAACAAATGCACCACTCTAGTGAGGGCTGTCGATAATAAGGGAGGCTATGCACGTGTAGGGGGAAGAGGTATATGGGAACTCTGTATGTTACCCTCAGTGTGAAGCTAAAAGAGCTTCAGTGTTTTTTAAATAAAAACATTCACTTAAATAAGAAATGAGTGATAGAGCATAGCAGAAATTCCAATCTTTAAAAGAGCCAAATAAAGACACACACATAGCTAGCTAGCTAGAGAGAGAGAGAGAGAGATAACTGATGGTATGCAGATAAAGTTGACTCCATTTTAAAATTAATCCATCTGAACCATTGACTCCTTCTTCTTCTTCATGAGAGATTTAGAATGTGTACAGAGACTCTGGGTTAATCAAAAACCACCATTCATTCGTCCTGGCACCAGAGCTCCTGGTATCTGTTCTCTTTGTTCCCATCAATCACCTCCACATTCTTTTTGGAGTATGTTGGTCCATTTCTTAAGCAGGTATAAAATGAGTGGTCTGGATGGTGCTGGAGAGTGACCAGTGTGGAAATCCATTTTGTCTTGATGTCACCCAGGATGGTGTGTCTGCAAGTAAGTTCCTTAGTAAAACTCTTTGAACAATAAGCTTCCATCTCTGGCCTCCTGGCTTCTTCAGCATTTTGGGGCTGCCTCGCATACATGAGTTTTCATGATGCAGGTGGTTATAATGTTAGACACTCAGCAAGGATTATGGGGACTGTCCATAATGATATTTTCCTTTGGAAAACAGAATCACTCATTGGGAAATATTAATATATCTTAGAAAGAATAGAAGCAAGAATAAAAGCTATTTCATCTCAAAGTGTTAGATTAGAATATTTCTTAAACTCATGTTTGCTCTAAACTTCCATGATTCTATGACTTTTAGATGAAAGGGTTTTAAGCGACCTTCACAGTGAGGGAAAAATGATTGACAATAATGTTAGCACACTATATCTTTTGTTGCAGGGTATGAGGGCATGACAGTGGTCATACATGCACTGGCACATTCAATGGAGTGTTCAGAAATGACCTCTATAGTAAGAGGAAAGAGAATGAGAAACAGTATAAAAAAGAGAAGAAAACTGGAAACATTTTCTGTACACAGTTGTTAATAACTTAGAATCAGGAAATGTCAGCAAATAAAATGCAAAGGCATGAAGCCATATGGATAAACTAAAAATGGCCCATAGTCTGACCCCCAATACATGGATAGATAAACATCAATTGCAAACTTCAATGCTTAAACTCAGAGACTAATGTGAAAGAAGAGGAACAAAGCAGGACTATCTGACTATAGCTCTTGATCTGACATTAGAAAAATGAGGTTTAGACTTCTGGCCAAGATGGAGGCTTAGATGGACATGCTCAGTCTCCCTCTACAACTAGAGAGGAATACAACTACTTCAAAACAAAAGATAACTAGAAATTCCAGAAAATAAAACTACATGGAAGCCCAACATACAAAGTTATAGACCAGCGGCGCTCTTTGGGCAGGTAAGAGCGAAAGTGGGCGGTGCTGTTTGTGGTAGCACCAGGGACAGCGGCAGGGAGAGCAATCCCGGCTGCAGTCGAACTCTGGCAGCTCGCGACCCCAACGCTTGGAAAAGCAGCCACTACATCACCTCCAACAGTGAGGCTCAGAGGGCGGGAGGACGGATCCCGATCTCTTAGCGGAATAACTGCAGGAATCCATCTTGGACCCACGCCCCCACACAAACCGCCACAGCGCTGCGAAATAAGTTGCGGATCTCTGCTGGTCGCTGGGCAGTGATGACAAAGTGCCATAGCGAGGCGAAAAAGGTTGCGGATCGCCGCCGGTCGCTGGGTAGTGCAAAGGGCCACAGTGCAGCGAAGAAGGTTGCGGATAGCCACTGGTCGCTGGGTTGTGACGAGTACACAGGCACTGCCCCCTATAGCCGGCCCAAGAAAACAAAACGCATCTGTCAAAATGAGGCAGACAACTATAGAAATCCCGGTGGTGCAGCTCACCAGGCAACAGATGAAGAACCTGACAGATGAACAAATAAGAAACCTGTCAGAGACTTAGTTCAGGGCCATTGTTATCAGGTGGCTTACAGAATTAACAAAAGATCTGGAAAAAGATGAGAAAGAATTGAAAAACACTCATACTGAAAGGAACAAAACCACATACGAGATAGATGGTGAGGAAATAAAATCCAGAGTTCAAATCAACAAACCAGAACATAGAGAAGGAGCAAACAGTCAACCAGTGCAGAGAGAGGAAACAGAAAGCAAAGAAAATGAAGAGAGGATCAGAAACCTCTGGGACAGCTATAAGAGACCCAATATAAGAATCATTGGTTTACCAGAGGATGAAGAAGAAGAACTAGAAATTGGAAAATTAAGTGAAAATATAATAAAGCAGAACTTCCCAAACTTGGGGAAGGAAATAGATTTACAGGTCCAGGAAGCACAGAGAGTTCCAAAAAAAAACTGGACCCAGGGAGAACCACACCAAGACACATTATAATCAAAATGTCAAAAGTTAAAGATAAAGAGAGAATCTTAAAAGCAGCAAGAGAGAAGAAAAGAATCATGTACAAAGGGGTCCCAATTAGACTATCAGCTGACTTCTCAAGGGAGACCCTGCAGGCAAGAAGGGACTGGCAAGAAATATTCAAAGTAATAAAAAGCAAAAACCTACAACCACGAATACTCTATCCAGCAAAACTGTCATTCAGAATAGAAGGGCAGAGAAAGTGTTTCCAGGACAAAATAAAACTGAAAGAGATCATCAGATCCAAACCACTGTTATATGAGATGTTAAAGGGACTGGTTTAGAAAAAGGAGGATCAAAACTATGAACACTAAAATGAAAACTGCATCACAGAATCAACAACAGAAGCTAGGGAATTGAAACAAAGGCAAACTAAACAGGCAACGAGAGTGGAAAAAGAACTATAGGTATGGGGAGCATATTGGGGGGAGGTCAGCAGGGAGGGGGAAGGGGAGAGGGAGGGAGATGGTACAGGAATTAAGAAGCATAGTAAGAGGGAATGGAATAGACAGAGAGAGGTTGAGAAGAACTATATGCACAAACAATGGACATGGACTAAAAGGGGGGGACAACTGGAGGGAGGGGGGCCACCGGGTGGAGGGGAGCAGAGGAAAGGGAAATTGGGACAAATGTAACACTATAATCAATAAAATACATAAAAAAATGAGATTTAAAGATTAAAACATGCACAGGGTACTTTGTCAAAGATGAGACAGATTCCAAGGTATGCTGGATGAATAACATCACTACAAACAGTAGCATGAATTTAAGTCCTCATAATTCTGAAAGGAAATAATTATCTCCTTTAGTCTAATTATGCAGGTATGCTTATTAATTGGTAGGTAGAATTGTTTTTGGCGATATCAAATTAATCCAGTTGTTTAAAGCGGCATTGTCCAATATTGTTGCCACTAGCCACGTGTGGTTATTTAAATTTAAACTAATAAACATTAGATAAAATTGAAAAATTAGTTCTTCAATCACACAAGCTACATTTAAAGTGCTCAAGAACCACATATAACAATTGTATCAGCATAACTAGAGAACATTTTCATCATTGCAGAAAGTTCTTTTGGACAGTATTGCTTTACTATAATACAGTTTCCCCAAGTACTGAGGCACAGGTACCTATTTTATGTGACAAGTCAACCTAAAATCATAGATCAGCCCAATATATAACTAGTAATCCTAAATGCAATATAAAAACAGAATAAAAATACAAAATATCAAAATATGTACCAATTTTCCTCATGATAAATGCTAGTTAAAGTAAAAATAAATAAATCAAACTAAATTTTAGACATCAGGATTTAGGTTTATCATTTTATTTTTGTCTGTTAAACTTTATTAAAAAATTTCACATTTACAGAATAATTACAGGTTTGGGAGTGGATTAGGTACTCCTTCATTACAACCTGGAACATATTTTAAAACGTGGGCCATTTACTAGTCTTTGTTTATCATCTCTGCAATCCTAGTATCTAGCATTTACTCAGTAGTTTGTGGAAGAAGGGAGACTCATCCAGTTCTAACAGGAAATCATTCAGCATCTGCTTAAACACTTGCATTGGCAAGGGATTTACACCTCATAAGGGAAGGCATTCCATTTTTAACAGTTTAGTTAAAAAGAATTTTTTTTTTCATTACAGAAAATCCAAATTTACCTGCTTGGATAACTTCCTTTAGTCCTATCATTTTATCAGATAGAATTTGAAATAGATTTATTACTTTTTTTCCATTAAAAGCTTTTGAAACAATTACAGGTGACTATAACACTTAATCCACCAAGTTGTTTCATAAGGCATCATTTCCAGATACTTCTTTGTCTTCTTCTAAATTTAAGTCTTTTGAAGTGCAATGTCCAGAACATTATATTACCTACCAGTTGTTCTGATCAGTGCAGAGAATTATGGGAACTATCTCTATGGCTCTATACAGTATACTTCTATTAATGATGCCCAAGATTCCATTAGCTTTTCTTGGCATTCTCACCACAAGATGACTCATAGTCTACTTACAATCAACTAAGAGTTCCTAAGTCTTTAAGATGAGATGTTGTCAAATCATGACTCTTTTGTCCTTGGTTCTTTTTGTTGGTTTCTTATATTTGAGTAGAGGACTTTATTTCATGCTGATGGCATCAGCCAAGATATTCTAAACTTCGATTGTGTCAGTCATCTAATACATTAGCTATCAATTCAGCTTTGCATTGAGTGCAAAGATGTTAAGCATAACCTATAGTTTACAATAAAGTCATTAATACAAATAGTTCATGGGCAAATGCCCCTATCACAGCACCAGAAGCTGCTTTCTAAGATGGTAGTCACAGATTCCCATGTTTTATTCATTTATGTTTTAAGAAGCACATATATATACATATATATATACACACATATATATATATACATACATAATCTTTAACTCTTATAACAATTCTTTTCTTTTTTCTTTTATTTTTTGGTTTTTCAATTACAGTTGTCCCATTTTTCCCCCATTGCTTCCCCCCACCCAGCCCACCCCTTCTCCCACAATCATATCCCTCCCCGTTGTCCATGTCCATGGGTCATTTATACATGTTCCTTGACTAAACCCTTCCCTTACTTATCCCCTTTCTCTCCCTCCCCTCTCCCCCCTATTGACTGCTATTCTGCTCTTTGTCCTATTTAGTTCATTTGTTTGTGTTGTTCTTCAGTTTTCTGTATTAGGTGATATCATATGGTATTTTTTCTTTCTTTGCCTGGCTTATTTCACTAAGCATAATTCTCTCTAGTTCCATCCATGTTGTCGCAAATGGCAGGAGTTCCTTCTTTCTCTCTGCTGCATAGAATTCCATTGTGTAAATGTACAACAGTTTTTTGATCCACTCATCTACAGATGGGCATTTAGGCTGTTTCCAGCACTTAGCTATTGTAAACAGGGCTGCTATGAACATAGGGGTGCATAAGTTCTTTTGAATTAGGGTTTTAGCATTTTTCAGATATAACCTAGCAGTGGAATCGCTGGTTCAAATGGCAGTTCCATTTTTAGTTTTCTGAGGTAATTCCATACTGTTTTCCACAGTGGCTGCACCAGTCTGCATTCCCACCAACAGTGCAGTAGGGTTCCCATTTCTCCACATCCTCGCCAGCACTTGTTGATTGTTGATTTGTTGATGATGTCCATTCTGACTGATGTAAAGTGGTATCTCATTGTGGTTTTTATATGCATCTCTCTGATGGCCAATGATGTTGACAATTCTTTAATATAATACCACCACTATATACAGAAAGAAGCTGAAAATGTAAATGATGTTATCAAGAGCACTTAACTAGACATTGGCAGAGCTGAACTTCCATGTGGGACCTTTACACTCCAAAGTCGCATGTAACCCCATAATACAATGTCTTCCTTCAAGTAGAGCTGGATCCCTTTAGAACTAATACCTAGAAAATGTTCAAGTATTTTCTTCCTTGAAATGTAACCAAAACTGTCAAAAATCATGCTGACAGTGCTAATTTAGTTCTGTATTATTCCAGTAAGCTATCAATCTATTTTTAAAAGTAAAAATGAACTTTGTTTAATATTCTTGTTATTGTAAAAACTTCTTAGTGATTATATTTTTTCCTTAAATGTTTACAACATAACTAATTTTTTGTTTCATACTTTGCTAAAGAGGATTTTTAAGTTCATTAATCATTTCTTTTTAAAAATTCATCATTTAACCCTTTTTCACTTTCAGATCTGCTCAAAGAAAATGATATATTTAGATTCCATTTTAGCATTTTATTGCTCATTGTTACATGCAGAAGCTTATTAAGTAGTAATAAATCAAAATCATTATAGTCTAGTGCTTACAATTATGTTCATAGCATAGTTCTGTCAGGTGAAAGAATAATGTACTCTTCAACTTCAATAATATGACTGAAAAATCTAAATTTGAATCTCTTGTTCAGCACTTTCTGTATGAAACACAATTGTGCATAAGAATTAAATACCTTCTGTTCCAAACCATTTTTTAATAATAATCATTGATTGATTTACTTTCTAGAATTGTTACCAAAACGTTCAAAAAATTTGGTGTTTTTACCTAAAGCATCTAAAATGATATTTTATCAAATTCTAATTTCCAAGATATATACAGAATTAATTATAGAAACTAAATCTATTCTGAATATCAGCTAGTAGACTTTTCCTCTTAATATCATTCTGAAATGGGGCATGTATATCCTGTAAAGATCTAATTTGTTATACTTAATTTTTGAATAAAGTTAATTGCAAAAGTGTTTCTTGGAAAAATCACAGGCCTTAAAATAACATATTGATAACAATGATAATTTAGCTCCTGGTTATGAGTCCGAAGTTTATGCATGCTATTAAAATAGCATTCTAGACTTACTTCTCCCTTTTTCTTTTCCATAATTATAAATACAGACTCTTTGAAAAAGAGGAAATAGAAAATCAAACCTGCTTTAGATATTCTTGCATAGGAGAACTAGATTACCTGACACCTATCAAAGTTGTTCCAGGTTGACACTTCTTAAAATTCAGATTAGAATTTCAGAAAGCGGGATGCGTAACAACTAGAGATGGTGTGATGATTATTACTCTCACATAATTTTCACTGCAGAAGAACCTAAAAAATAATTTGTTGAAATGTGTAGTAGTATATGAAATTACATGCATACTGAAAACGACAAAGCACAGGATGCATTTTCTTGGCAGTCCTTAGAGAAAATTAAGGAGTTAACAATAGGCTTATCCCCTTTTCTAACACATGTCCAGCTTTTTTCTTCTGAGGTCTCATTCTGTGTTCTTTCTGGATCGTGATGCTGACCCTCACATTTCTTAATGGCAGCAGAAGTGAGGTTTATGTTATTTCCCACCTTACCCCTTGTCCATTATGGTTACAAGTCTGTGAGGGTGTCTTTCATTTAAAAAAAGAAAAAAAAAAAAAGCTAGCCTTTATCGAATTCTTCTGTCTAGCCTATAATGATCAGTGTCAGAATTGCCCACTACTCAGTCTAATTGCTTGGCTGTCTGATCTATGCAGATCATTGTGCAATTGTGTCCGTTATAGTTATTGATCAGAGGGGCAAGTTGTCCAGGTCTTTGGCCTTGCATGAGATCAGCTTTCCAATCACAGCACTGAAGATTTAAAGTGCATTTGGACAAATTTTATGTGTTTTCAGAATCTTCCTCCTTTTAAATGTTAGTATAATACCATAGAATAATCATCTAACACTGTAGCATGATTCACTGGTCTTCAGTGCAGATAATTGTCAGGATACTTTTATAGATTACAATAATGTGTATCACAAAGGATACACAATTGTGTTATTCATATGTGTAATCATCCATGGACTGACTAGAAATAACAGTGGTCTTATTATGCAAACAGCAGTCCATAATATGCAAATGAATATAAACAAAACCAAACAAAAGCCTCCAGAATAATGTTTACTGATGTGTCCTTAAAAATCCCTTTCTTAAACCACATTTTGCCTGTCTTCTCAAAAATGTTAAATAAGATCAAGGATGAATGCATGGAAAAGTTTATGCTTTCTCTTTTGCATTTTTGAAAAGGGACCACAATATAATCTTATTCTGATTATTTGATTTATATTCTCCCAAGGCCATAACTTGCCTCCTGGCATCATTATATGCTTGTGTAAGGTTTATATGGTGTCTCTTTTAATTGCTTAAACTAATCTATTCAATGACTGCAAATCTAATGCACACTGGAACAGGCAGCTCATAAATTCCATCCTTCAGATGTGTCCTTGAACATGTATTTGTCCTCATGAAGAGTAGAAACAAAATACGAATAATAAAATGGGAAAAGCCTTTCCAAATAATATATTCAAGAGGCCTTAGAGTGCAAAAGATATTTTAGTTAAAAAGACTAAAAGTAAACATCTCCTTGGTTTCTCATTTTATAAGGAATCATTCTAATTACTTTACAGTTAAGGCTTTGGGCTACTCTTAAATAAATTGCATGTGCTATACCAAGAGATAACATTAGATCATTAAATATGCTCTCGATACAACTGATGTAATATAAGTTTTGTTTGAAGTATATAAGTTCCATTGAGTGCAAATTGTCTTAATACCAAGGAAGAAAACTATATTAAGCTACTACAACTATTTATCTCCAAATCTTACGTGACTCCATACTGATTATGGAGATCTCCACTTGAACGTATTGCTAATGCACACACACAGCACAACGTAAGAAATCAAACTACTTACACAATGTAAGTGTTTTTGTTCTCAGAAACGTGGTTCATAAAAGATATTCAAACATGGATTCTTTTAGATGGTAAATAGACTAATTTAATCATATTTTCCTACCAAATACATAAGAGTAATCATAGTCACAAATAGTGGTAGAAGAAGGAGAATGAGAGACAACAGCCATAAATCCCAGAAAAATAATAATAATTTGTATTCAAAAGTATACCACGCATGCCTATTCTTTTTGTGGACCTTGCCTTGCCTTGCATTATAACCTAGTGTTGAATCCTGAAGGGGGACATTGTTTAAATCATGCAGATTTTGTTTGCCTCATTCATCTCCTTAAGAAATGGCTGCTGCTACTCTCCTCACCAAGTGTATGGACAATACTTAGTTTTTTTTCAAACTAGTAGAGCATTGTTTACAGTAAGTTCTGAAATCACTAATTTGTGTCCTAGTTGTTGAGATCTATGCTCATTTCCAAAATGTACAACTAAAATCCTGGTTCACTCCCTCATTTTTTACAAGAATGATTTGACACAGCCCTAATATCCATTATATTGATATAAAAATTTCAAATCTGGTTTTGACAGACAATAAGTCTCAAGAGCAACTTGAATCACTGGTAGTGCTAATGGAAATTCGAGCTTTATGACTTATACTTGTCCCATCATCGTTTCTTTTAAATAGTAAAACGAAACAAGGTAATAAAACATTAGTCACTGTCTTTGCTTTCTCCACGTTTTATGTATAAAAACTCATCTGGCATAAGCTAAACTGACAAGTGGCCTCAGGAACTTTTTTTCTTTCCCTACTTTCCAAGTAGTATGCCCACCACCTTCCCAATCGACTCTATCTAACATTACAGGCTGTAACCATACCATAAAACTTCTATTTTACTTCCTTTGAATATCATTCCTAGTTCACTGAGTTGTAATATCTTTGGGGATTAGCCCTCTATGTAGCTCTGAGTTTTGCTTTCCTTGTGGCTTACCCAAGGCATAGTCCTTGCATCTGCTCTTTAGCACTTGTCTCTTTTCCTAATTCCCATCACTCATGCACTAAAAACTGGTATCTTCTGAAATACTGCTATAGTTCTACAGAAATCAAAAGGTTCACTTTTTTTTTTTTTACCATTTCTCATGATGTAAGTTGTGATAAGCAAGAACTAAAGCAAACTAAAACACCACACGGTGGATATTTTATTAAAAGAAATGCTCAAGAGATTGGGTTGTGTCCCACAGTCAGCTTCAAAGGAGACAAATTCTACTGATGAGTCACAGGTGGAAGAAGAAAGGACAGATTGACATTGGAGATCCTTAAAGAGAGAAAGAGACAGACAGAGACAGAGACAGAGAGATGGAATGGTGGTCTGACCAGTGTTTTCAAACTCTTTTTATTACATACTTCAACAGTGTAAAAAATTAGATATAGTAATATGAATCTACTACTATATGTAACTATCTCTCATTTACAATTATAGCCCTGTATTTACAGGTTAGGCTTATCTAATAAGACACATACAACTAAAACAGAATTCATCATTAACAACAGATGACATAACATCTGCTTTCAAACACCTTTCATATTTTCAATATTTTGTATGACTTCCTATTACATCAGATAAATCATCAGTTAGTTTAAAAAATGTAATGTATTTCATGTAAAGCTTATGCTAAGAGTAGACGTGTAATTTTCTTGATGTTACTTACATCTACTGAATTAGGTTTCATTGGCAGTTCTGTGCTTTGCCCATTTGAAAATGGGCACAGGGTCACTTGCTGAGAATTAGTTTAGTTATAACAGGTGATATACTTGTTATTTTACGTAACAGGAGTGAACACACTACTTGAGACATCATAGCAAAAGCAAATATGTAACTAAGGATGCCACTCTTCTTTCCAAATTATCATTCTCCCACTCTTCCCTCAGAATACCTCACAAAGGGGTGAAGGACCGCCATAACTTTAGTATGGGGTTAAGTTTCATTCACATATTTAATATCAAAAGGTTAAACTTTATTTTCTTTAAGAAGAAATATATCAAGATTCTATTTTTTTTTCTACACTTCAATGCATCATCTCAGACACCCGCTGGGGAATGTGCTCCCACTTTGGATGCTATTTATGTACAATAGTCCCTCTCTATATCGCAGTTCACTTATCGTGGCCTCACTGTATCACAGGATTTTTAAAAATATTATATTTAATTATTTATTTTCGATTTTTCACTATATCACAGAATTTTGCAGTTCTGTATACATATGTTGTTAAAGTTACATAGGTTTAAGAGTGTAGAACATGTTTAAGAACATAAGTAGTGTTTATAAAAGTGTGGGAAAGGTTAATAAGGGACTGGGAAAGATTAGTAAGGGACTGGGAATGGTTTATAAGTGTGGGGGAAGGGTTTATAAAGCCTTAAAATATATATAAATACTAAAATAAATGTAAAGTTCCTACTTCACAGATTTTCACCTATTGCAGGGGTTTCTATGACATAATACCCGTGATAAGTGAGGGAATACTGTAAAGGAATAGCTGTGAGGGACCACAGGAGAGAAACTCTAATTTCCGTTTTCCCTAAACCAATCCTATTCTCTTCCTTTCTCTCTAGATACAACCCCTTTTCCAAAGCCATCTTAATGCCTACCTTATTCAATTTCCAGCTATAAACTATAGGCTTGAGAAGAGGAAGTCTTGTATCCATGTGTACAGAAATTAGATTGTATAAGAAGTAGGGAAAGTATAGTCCAGAATTGAGGGAAACATTGTTGTCACCCTATTATGAACTGCCAGCATTTTACCATGTAATTGTAATGTAGCAGTAACAGTCTACAGAACTTTTTCTCAATGTAGTTTAGAGGCAAATTGTTTGTGGGCTAGACTATTTACCTAACTTCTTAATACATCTTGTTTCTATAGCAAAACAGCTTTCTAATTTCAAATGCTTGACAATAACCACATATTTTGGAAACAAGACTCATTCATAAGTGACAAATTGCACATGTAGACATTTTCAGGTCTTATGACAATTGAGTGTCTAAGTAGCTTTACAGTGAAATTCCATATTGTGAAGTTTAATTATGAGAGACTGAATAAGCAGTATAGTGTAAACTATTCACCTTATCTGCAACAGTGTTGTGACATAATCTGGTTTAAATAAGACAGTTTTAACCACATAGCAGTTAAGTGACTTTTGCTATGACATTAATAAAAGCCTGTTTTGTTAGATATGTTAGAGATGCTTGGGCTTTTACTCCTTTGTTTATTTGGAGAATATTAATCATTGTACTAAACTAATAAAAGAAAATTATGGGTTTAAAATTCCATTAAAAAGTATACATCTTCGTCAGAAACTAGAATGATGAATGCCTATAAAGTATCTCTGTCTATCCCAATAAAAGTTATAATAAACAGAAAGGACATGAATAGGCCATGCCACAGAAAGCAGAAATATAAATTACCTCAGATTACTGAATTATAACAATCATGATTATTTCTACCATGAAGTTATCTCAGTTGAAGAGATATCAATAAAATATAAAATTTTGGGAGGTGATGGTGGTATGAGGAACAGACCACATATTCTAACACCAAGTAATCTCAATGGGTTTTCTTGTTAGTGTAAGAATTAATAACAATTACTAACATTGGCCAACATTTACTAAATTTCAGACACTGTCTTACATGCTTTTTATATATGGAGGTATTTAATCCAAAAGTATCTCACTAGGTAGATATTTTTATTTCCGTTTTAGGGGTGTGGGGAACACAAATAGTTAAGTATCTTTCCCTAGATCATCTAGGTAGTAGAGCATGCTTTTTAATCCCTCTGATGATATGATATGGGATAACCACTGTTTAGGAACTTGAAAGCATTTTTTTTTTTCAGAAATTGACAAAAATCTAGACAAAGCTGAACATTTTACTTAGAGCACTGATGAAGAAAAATAGGTGGAAGTGGGAAAAAGAAATTAAAGAATCACTCAACAAGCATTTCTATATTCATGGATGTTCTTCAACCTTTATCAATTGTAGACTATGTGCCAGGAACTGGATAACTAGGTGCCAGGAATGCAAAAATAATGAACTTGACCTTGAGGAGATCTCAGTATATTAGAGGAAATAGAAATAATTGCAGTAATATATGGTAAGCAGCAATATATTTATACACAAAGTGCTATGATATCATCCCCCTGCAAAAACAACTTTACAGTGAAAGAAAAGTAATATATTTCTAAGGAAAACTGTATGGAAGGAAAATTTAATAATTAGTGTGCTATAGCTAATCAAATGAAAGTTTGTAAGTGACTTTTTACTACATTAAAAAAAGGAGGAGGGGTTGAGATTGGGAGAGAGAAGGAAGACACTGAGAAAAATATTTCTTCAGAAAGATAAGGCATGTACAAAATGATGCAGGAGATATTCCATTTGTCCTTTGAAGAAAAATATGCAAAGTGACTATTGCTTACTGTCTACTTCAATCAGTCTAGTAAATATCCCTCAATCCTAAAATCTCCTCACTAGCAATTACAATTCACAACAATTATTTTTCCCACTTTTGCATTGCTTTAATTATTGTAGAAAAAAATGATTATTCATCTTAAAGAATGAACAGAAACGACTGTATAGAATATAAAGTACTCATATCTAAAACAGTCAATCTAAGGAACATGTATACTAGAGATGTAGTTAAAATTTTACTAGGCAGCTCTTATAGGAGGATATTTGAGGAGAACTGTACAGGCCCTTTGTCTAAAATTTCTTTCTTTTTTTTTTTTTTTTAAATAATAGCTGTATCTTTATGGGGTCAACAGATAAGAGTCAACTTTTTTTTTTTTTTTCAATTACAATTGTCCCATTTTCCCCCATTTCTCTCCCCCAACCAACCCACCCCCTCTCCCGCAATCATATCCCTCCCCATTGTCCATGTCCATGAGTCTTTTATACGGGTTCTTTGACTAAACCCTTTCCTTACTTATCCCCCTTCTCTCCCTCCCCCCTCCCCCCTATTGACTGCTATTCTGCTCTTTGTTCTATTTAGTTCCTTTGTTTGTGTTGTTCTTTAGTTTTCTGTATTAGGTGATAACATATGGTATTTTTCTTTCTTTGCCTGGCTTATTTCACTAAGCATAATTCTCTCTAGTTCCATCCATGTTGTTGCAAATGGCAGGAGTTGCTTCTTTCTTTCTGCTACATAGTATTCCATTGTGTAAATGTACCACGGTTTTTTGATCCATTCATCTACAGATGGGCACTTATGTTGTTCCCAGCACTTGGCTATTGTAAACAGTGCTGCAATGAACATAGGGATGCATAAGTTCTTTTGAATTGGTGTTTCAAGATTCTTCAGGTATAATCCTACTAGTGGAGTCGCTGGTTCAAAAGGCAGTTCCATTTTTAATCTTTTGAGGTAATTCCATACTGTTCTCCACAGTGGCTGCACCAGTCTGCATTCCCACCAACAGTGCAGTAGGGTTCCCGTTTCTCCACATCCTCACCAGCACTAGTTGTTTGTTGATTTGTTGATGATGGCCATTCTGACTGGTGTAAAATGGTATCTCATTGTAGTTTTTATTTGCATCTCCCTGATGGCTAATGATGTTGAGCATTTTCTCATGTGTCTATGGACCTTCTGTATGTCCTCTTCAGAGAAGTGTTTGTTCAGGTCCTTTGCCCATTTTTTAATTGGGTTGTTTGTTTTCTTGATGTTGAGTCCTATAAGCTCTTTATATATTTTGGAAATCAGTCCCCTGTCTGTGATGTCATTGGCAAATATGTTTTCCCATATGGTTGGTTTCCTTTTCATCTTGCTGATGTTTTCTTTTGCTGAACAGAAACTCTTTAGTTTGATGTAATCCCATTTGTTTATTTTTTCCTTTATTTCTCTTGCTTTAGGAGATGTAGCCGTGAAGAAATTGTTATGTGAGATATCTGATATTTTCTTGCCTATGTTTTCCTCTAGGACTTTTATGGTGCCATGGCTTACATTTAAGTCTTTGATCCATCTTGATTTATTCTCGTGTGTGGTGTAAGTTGGTGGTCTAGTTTCATTTTTTTGCAGGTCCCTATCGAGTTCACCCAGCACCATTTGTTAAAGAGGCTCATCTCACTCCATTTTATGTTCCTTCTTCCTTTATCAAATATTAGTTAACCATAGAGGCCTGGGTTTATTTCTGGACTCTCTATTCTGTTCCACTGATCTATATGTCTGTTCTTATGCCAGTACCAGACTGTTTTGATCACAGTGGCTTTGTAGTATTGTTTGATATCTGGTGTTGTGATTCTTCCTGCTGTGTTCTTCTGTCTCAAGATTGCTTTTGCTATTCGGGGTCTTTTTTGGTTCCATATGAATTTATGGAGTATTCGCTCTAGGTCTGTGAAATATGTCATTGGTATTTTAATAGGGATTGCATTGAATCTGTAAATTGCTTTGGGTAGTATGGCCATTTTGATGATGTTGATTCTTCCCATCCAAGAACATGTTATTTGCTTCCATTTATTTGTATCTTCCTTGATTTCTTTCTTCAGTGTTATGTAATTTTCAGAGTACAGGTCTTTTATCTCTTTGGTTAAGTTTATCCCTAGGCACTTTATTTTTCTTGTTGCTATAGTAAATGGTATTTTCTTTTTTGTCTCTGTCTCTGATATTTTATTGTTGGTGTACAGAAATGCCTTAGATTTCTGTATATTTATTTTGTACCCTGCTATTTTGCCAAACTCACTTATTATATCGAGTAGTTTTTTAGTGGAGTTTATAGGATTTTCTAGGTATACTATCATGTCATCTGCATATAATGATAGTTTTACTTCTTCTTTCCCAATTTGGATGCCTTTTATTTCTTTTTCTTGTCTGATTGCTGTGGCTAGGACTTCCAACACTATGTTGAATAGGAGTGGAGAGAGTGGACAACCTTGTCTAGTTCCTGAATTCAGGGGAGATGCTTTTAGTTTTTGTCCGTTGAGTATGATGTTGGCCTCAGGTTTCTCATATATAGCCTTAATTATGTTAAGGTATGTTCCCTCTACTCCCATTTTGTTGAGTGGTTTCATCATAAATGGGTGTTGTACTTTATCAAATGCTTTTTCTGCATCTATTGATATGATCATGTGATTTTTGTCTTTCATTTTGTTTAGGTGATGTATTATATTTATTGATTTGCGAATATTAAACCATCCTTGTATCCCTGGGATGAATCCCACTTGATCATGATGTATGATCTTTTTGATGTATTGCTGGATTCCGTTTGCCAGTATTTTATTGAGGATTTTAGCATCTATGTTCATCAGTGATATTGGCCTGTAGTTTTCTTTCTTTGTTGTGTCTTGACCTGGTTTTGGGATTAGGATAATACTGGCTTCATAGAAAGAGTTTGGAATTTTCCCCTCTTCTTGGATTTTTCGGAACAGTTTGAGGAGGATAGGAGTGAGTTCTTCCCTGAATGTTTTGTAGAATTCGCCTGTGAAGCCATCTGGCCCAGGGCTTTTGTGTGCAGGGAGATTTTTGATTATTTTTTCAATTTCCTTCTTTGTTATTGGTGTGTTGAGACTTTCCACTTCTTCTTGATTCAGTTTTGGAAGCTTGTATGTTTCTAGAAATTTGTCCATTTGTTCTAGATTGTCAAATTTCTTGCCATACAATTTTCTGTAGTAATTTCTAACTATCATTTGTATTTCTGTGGTATCAATTGTGATTTCTCCTCTTTCATTTCTGATTTTGTTTATTTGGGACTTCTCTTTTTTTTTCTTGATTAGACTGGCTAGAGGCTTGTCGACTTTGTTTATTTTTTAGAAGAACCAGGTCCTAGTTTTGTTGATCTTTTGGATTGTTTGTTTAGTCTCTATGTCATTTAGTTCTGCTGTGATCTTGATGATTTCGTTCCGTCTTCTTGCCCTAGGCTTTGTTCATTGTTGTTGTCCTAGTTCTTGTAGCTTTAGGGTTAGGTTTTTTATTTGAGATTCTTCTAACCTTTTCAGATATGCCTGTATTGCTATGAATTTCCCTCTCAGGACTACTTTTGCTGTGTCCCACAGGTTTTGGGCTGTTGTGTGCTCATTATCATTAGTTTCTAGAAATTTCTTGATTTCTTCTTTGATGTCATTGTTAACCCATTCATTATTTAATAGCATGTTGTTCAATCTCCATGAGTTTGGGTGTCTTTGATTTTTTTCTCTGAGGTTGATTTCTAGTTTCAAGGCATTGTGGTCTGAAAAGATGCTTGATATGATTTCAATTTTCTTGAATTTGTTGAGGCTTGTTTTGTGTCCTATTATGTGGTCTATCTTTGAAAATGTCCCATGTGCATTTGAAAAGAATGTATATTTTGCTTCTTTGGGGTGGAAAGTTCTATATATATCAGTTAGGTCCATGTGCTTTAGTGTGTTGTTCAATGCCTGTATATCCTTGGTGTTTCTTTGCTTTGATGATCTGTCTATTGTTGATAATGGAGTGTTGAATTCCCCTACTATGAGTGTGTTTTTGTTGATATCCTTCTTGTGGTCTTCTAGTATTTGCTGTATATATTTGGGTGCTCTTATGTTGGGTGCATATATATTTATCAATGTTATATCTTCTTGATGGATTGTTCCTTTAAGTATTATGAAATGTCCTTCTTTGTTTCTTTTTATTGCCCTTGCTTTGAAATGTGTTTTGTCTGATATGAGGACTGCTACACCGGTGTTTTTTTCTGGCCCGTTTGCTTGGAATATTTTTTTATATCCCTTTACTTTCAGTCTGTGTAAATCTTTTGTTTTGAGGTTGTTTCTTGTAGACAGCAAATACGTGGGTCCTGTTTTCTTATCCATTCCGTCACCCTATGTCTTTTAATTGGAGCATTTAATCCATTTACATTTAAGGTTATTATTGACGTGTATTTATTCATTGCCCTTTGTACCTCTGTTCCTCTCCTCTCTTGTTCTTTCCTTCTTTTTTCTTAGAACACACCCTTTAGCATCTCTTGCAATGCTGGTTTTGTGGAGATGTATTCTTTAAGTCTTCCTTTGTCTGAGAAGCTCCTTATTTCACCTTCTATTTTGAATGAGATCCTTGCTGGGTAGAGTATTCTTGGTTGTAGGCCTTTGTTTTTCATTGCTTGAAATATTTTTGGCCATTCCCTTCTGGCTTGTAGTGTTTCTGTTGAGAAGTCAGTTGCTAGCCTTATCGGAGCTCCCTTGTATGTTATTTGCTGTTTTTCTCTTGCTGCTTTTAGGATTCTCCCTTTGTCTTGAGATGCTGCCATTTTAATTATGATGTGCCTTGGAGTGGGTTTTTGGGGGTTCCTCTTCATTGGAACTCTCTGTGCTTCATGAACTTGTATAACTTTTTCTCTCATCAGGTTCGGAAAATTTTCTGTCACTATTTCTCCTATCAGTTTTTCAATTCCATGCTCCTTTTCTTCTCCCTCTCTAATTCCGATGATCCTGATATTATTTCTTATCATGCTATCCTGTAATTCCCTTACATCTTGTTCATATTTTTTCAATCTTTTTTCATTTTGCTGTATTGTCTGGGAGTTTTTCTCTACATTATCTTCTAACTCACTAATCCGATCCTCTGCTTCATTTAGTCTGCTTTTGACTGATTCTACTGTGTTTTTCAGTTCAGAGATTGAATTCTTAAATTCTTCCTGGTTCTTGTTAATAGTTTCTATGTCTTTTTTTATGCTGCTGTAGTTCTCTGCAAGTTCTCTGTAATTTTCTTGGAGCTGCTGGTAACTTCCTTGGAGGTTGTCATAGTTGTTTTTAAGGATGTCGAGTATATTGAGCTTCTTTACCACCATTGTTTTGAATTCCATGTCTGACATTTGGGCTATGTCTATTTCATCTATTTCTCTTTCTGAGGATTCCTCTTTTCTTTTAATTGAGGGATTAGTTTTGCATCTTACCATGTTGGATTCTTCTTGTTTGTTTTTATTTATTGATTTGTTTTTTTTTGGGGGGTCTGCTTTGACTTCCCTCCTTTGTGGTGTGAGGTTCTGTATGGGTGATCTGGGGGTTTCAGTGGTGCAGTCACTTTGATACCCTGACCCTGATGTTCTTGGGTTACCCTTTATGTTGTTTGTTTATGCTGTCTAGTTATATTTCAGATGTTCTTTGGTAGGATCTTCCTTCTGGCTAGTTGGTTGAGAGTCACTATATCCACTTTGTCTTGAGTTCTTTTGTGGAGATGCTGTTAAAGACATAAACACAGCCCGGGAAGGAGACCCACACCCTCAAAAAATATCCCCCACCCTCTATCCCGCTATCATCAGCCAACGAGCCAGTATTAATATAAGTGTAGAGAGATTAGAGTTTTTATACTATAAGAAGAATAGATAAGAGTTGTTTTTAGGGAGGAAAAATATGATTTTTGATAGAGGGGGTGATAGATTAATAATAGTTGAGACTATGCAAGCCAGTAGGTAATATTTACATTGTATGTTAATAAAAATAGAAGAAAAGGATGGAAAATGCATAATATAGTAAGAAAGTGGGACTGTATTGTATTGGGTTTATATAGTAATTATTTTCTATTATTTAGAGTGATAGGGGGGCTAAACTAGACACACAAACAAATAAACAATGATTGAAGAGAAAGGATGAGGAGAGGTTATATGCAACACATTAGAGATATAGTTTGTTTTTCTTTTCCTTTTTTTCCCCCTCCTCTCCTCTCCTCCTCTCTCCTTTTATTTTATTTTATTTTATTTTTTTGGAAAGGAAAAAAGAAAAACCAACAACAACAAGAAAAAAGAAGAAAGAAAGAAAGAGAGAAAAGAAAGAAGAAAGAAGAAAGAAAGAAAGAAGAAAGAAAGAAAAAGAAGAGAAAAAAAAAAAAGAAAAAGGAATGTTTTTACTCAGTTCAGCCTTGGTGTGTGGCGTTCTTTTTCTGCATCTGTAGCTGGTCTAGTGTGGTGTTTCAGAGGTTCTTGTTTCTTGCAGCACTGGTGTGCACTCACGGTTGCCGGTTGCCGGCATGGCGCACTCCCTTGCTGCTTGCTGGATCCAGCTGAGGAGTCCCAGCGAGCTCGCCCCTGCACGGGCGGGGTGGCCTGAGAGCTTGCCCTGTGATTGGCGCCTATTATCCCCAGGCTGAGGTGTTTTAGCACTCCAATGCCTGTGCCCTTAGTCCCCCTGAGCCAAGCTCCCGGAGTTGGTCTCTTGCCTCATAGGGCGGGGCCGCGGACACTTGTGCTCAGTGGAAGTGAGCTTCTGTGAGTCCCTGCCGCCTGCTGTTTCGGCGCCGCAGCCGCCCACCTTCCCTCACCGGTCTGGGCGGTAGAACAGAGCCTGCGCTAGTGGTCTGCTTTCCGGCCTGGGGCCCTGCGCCCACGGGAGCTGTCTAGGGGTGTCTGTGCACGGTTCTCTGCCTGTTCAGTGTGCCCTCCCTGTGCCCGTAGGGGCACTGATCTTATGTCCGTTGGGGAGTGTCCGAGGGACGCCTGGACTCACGGCCCCACACACCTGGGCCAGTGAATGAGAGCACTTCCCTACGCACGCCCCCGCGACCCAAGGGTAGGGTTGGGGCGTGGATGAGCGTGCCTCTGCGCCTGGGCTCCTCCAGAATGGCCTACCACCCCCAAACTTTCCTCCCCTCTCCACCGTCCACTAGAGAAAAATATAAAGAAAAAAAATTACAATTTCACTTGCTCAGCAGCATGCTGTCTCCCGTCTTTCAGCACCAATGCCGCCTGGTCGAGTCCCATCTCTGCCAGCGGGCAGAGATCCACTTTCCTCCTGACTCCCCTCTGGGGAAGCCTGTGGTCGCCAAAAAGCCTTTGTGTACTTCCAGCTGCAGCTCGGGCAGCCGCCCCAGTCAGGAATCCTATTTCATCCCCTTTTCCTCCACTATCCTCACTAAACAGGTTGTTCCCAGATGGATTTTCTCTAATCCAGCAGTGCCAAGGCTCGACTCCTGCCAGTGTCCAGCTGCTCACTGAGATGTTCTGTCTGCAATTAGCCCAAACTGCAGACAGGTCTCGGGAGCCGGAAAGCACAGCCTCCCCTCACTCCTCCACCATCTTCTTTCCCTAAAACTTATTTCTTCTATGGAATCTCTCAGTGCTTGAAATTTAACCATTAAAATAATTCCTCCAGATTCAAATGATTTTTTACTTCATTGAATAAATTGTAGATTCCCCCTAGGCAAGTAACACACCTTATTTTCATGCATACTATTTTTACTGGGAGTAGGAATTAAGTAAATTTAACAAAGCTCAAGACCAATATGGAAGAGAGAAGTCAATATTTAGGCAAGGCAGCCCGTGCTAAGGTAAGAGGCAAGTCACTTGAGCTGGAAGACCAGGAAGGTGAAAAAACAAAATACAAACTTTCTTTTGTTGTTTGTGTGAACTATATCCAGTCCAGGATATTACATTTTATCTGTAATCAAATAACAGAGAAAGGACAAATATGGCTTTGGGGAATGATGAGAGTTTACTTTTATTTTTATCTATAGATCCACCTGCCTATTATTTTTTATTTTATAAACATGAAGATAAAGACAAAAATAAAGTAAGACTTCTCTTTTGGAAATTTGAACCTAATTTTTCATTTTTGTTTTCCATTTAAATGCTCCCCAAATTTTGAAAATTAGACCAGTCTTCCAAACACCTAACCTGTCATGTTTAAATGATTTGTCGACAGTATCATTTCCTTTTACTCACTGAAAACCTGTAAGTGTGGGAAGTGTCATTTTATTTCTCATTCTATTGATACATTTCTGAAATCTTTATACTTCCCCCAGGTAATAATTAATAAATATTTTATTATTTTTGAATTGTATACTTCTCTCTATATCTTTAAAATATATCCCATCTATATGCTTGACCCTAGGAGGATCTTGACTAACTTTTATAGGAAGAAGAAACAACTGGCCTTCAGGCTGTTTGGAGTAAAGTGATGGCAGACAGCCTCTATGCCAATTTCACAAGGTTGCAACCTGAATCATGGGCTGTACTTTAAACAGCACATATGGTTGGGGAGTCATAGCAGCAGGGAAGTATGACAGTGCCCAGATCCCAGCTGTAGGAACACAAAGAAAGTTTTGATGCGGGTATCCATCTCCTTCCTTCTTATCAACAACAACAAAAACGATGACTACTTAAGATTCTGTTGTCTTAAAGGTCTTAAAGGCTTTATTAAGTTATTGCCCAAGGTAGGGAGGGGATATTACTGTCTACATATGTTTGCCAGAATCATGCAGCTTCTCTATTCTGGCTTTCCTAGCGGGTGTCTCTTTAAGTGCTTATTCTAAATGGAACACAACTGGGAAACATCAGAAAGGGCACTGTTGACAACTGTCATAGCAGGTTCCAGTTTGAATGGCATCTGAGCAGAAGGTCTCTCTCCAGAGTACTTCAGATCATCCTAATAGCAGCATCATTTCCACTAGGAACACAGCTTCTACCAGAAAGGAGTGCTGGGAAATAGTGCTTCTCATGAAATCTGATCTCCTCATTGGAAAATTTCCATGTCACCAGATTCTCTACAGAAAATAACTATGGCACAATTAAAGGCAGTATTACAGTATGTGAAGGAAGCACATAATCCTGATAGGTATCAATAATGAAATGAAAATGTACTAAATTAACCTTCATTTATACCTGTTGAACCCTTAATATATTCAAGTTCTTTTATTAACATAAATTAAAAAATACCAAGCTATCCAAATTTTCCATTAAGGTACAATATCAAAGATTAATTTACCAAATATAGAAGTGATAATTTAGATGCATACATTCAGGTATTTTGGGTTCTGTCTTGTATTATTATTTTGATTAGTCTTGGGTTATGTTATGGTTGCTGTCATTAACCACATGAAAACAGCAGACCTATTTTTGGATGCTGAAATTTAAGAGTCCATTTATATGCTAATTTTCAGATAGAGTTTATCACATATTTAGGGTAAAGTTGCTCTGCTAACCAAATATGTGGAACAAAAAAAACAACAACATGGATTTTCTTCTTACTCAAAATTATCCATGTGCAAAACAAAAGCTACTGTAATTTCTGCATGATTACAAGAAAAATAGAAAATATTACCTGAAGGCTATATTACAAACTTATGAAAGGTGTCTTTTATGTGGCTATTTTGTTTATTAAAAAATTAAAATTTATTATGAGACATTAATATGTGTTTCTATTTTAATTTAACCACATCATCTGCAAAACATGTATATCCAGTCTTCCTGAGTAGAAGTAAGACATAGATAAGAGACACGCATATACATTTTTTAAAAAATTTAGGTTATAAATTATATGTGATATGTCACACACATACACACACATATATATACATATATATATATATATATATATATATGTATATATATAAATTATAAGGGCCAACACACCACACATATTTGAATTGATATAGAACAAACATTTTTATGTATAAAGAATTATATAAACTTATCTTTTAGTTTTATGGTTTATATCCATATCAGTTTAGTAAAGAATGACTTGATTTTTTAAACTACATTTTGTAAGTATTGAGTTGATCTTGAATGTCCTTATCAGAACAAAGAGGCTAAAGTCTACAAAAATTAGAAAACTACAAACCTTGAAGTTTTCACTGTCTTTGACTGGTATGGACTTGCAAACATTCGTATAATGAGGTCATTTCCTTACTTTTGTAGCAGAATACCCTTATGTGGATTTTAATGAAAAAGAGAGACCTTGTGTCACATCTCGATGAGAAAATAAAAACCAATTGACAGAAGCCCCTCATGTTTTACCCAAAAAGCCTATAAATCTGCATGGTCCTGATCTATTTTTTCCCCATCATCTTGCTCATTAATAATGGTGGAAATATATATTTTTTATGATTAAAAGCTGATATAACCATCCATTATGGAACCAATTTACTCTTCCATGACTTTGAAGAATTATTTCCCCTGAGTTGTCAGCTTTCCTCCCTAACAACGTACAATCTAACAACATAAATATTCTACAGTGACTCTCATTTTTAAAACACACACAACCTATTGTATTTTATCCTACATTTCCATCAAAATAACATGAACTCTTGCTTGTCTTAATCATGTTCAGATTTCTTGAAAGAGTCATTCTAATCAAATTTCCTTCTGTACAACAATAAAAATTTATATTGCTAAAACCACAAATACTTTCTAGGTCTCTCCAATCATATGTACACTTTTCAGGGCTCATCTTACACACTGACCACATTATACCCGAATCTCTACCCCTTCCCCCTTTTGTGCCCTGTCCCTTTCCCTCTTCTTCTGTCTCTGGCTTTGCTCAGCCACCACCTGCTAGTTACTTTCTCACATCCTTCTTTCTCTTTGATTTTTCTTTCTTACCGCATTCTCTTCTATTTAACCATTGGCTAATCAATTTCTTAATAGTGCAGCTTGCAGCAATTCTTTGTGGTATTTTTTTTTCTTTCTTCACTGCAAGGTGATCTTTTCTATTCCTATTACTTTAATACTACTTATCTGGCATAACATTCACTTTAAATAAATAAATAAAGTTTAAAATACTCACATTTATATGTTTACATCTATCTATCTATCTATCTATCTATCTATCTATCTTCAGTAGTCCCTCTCTCTATCGTGGTTCACTTATCACAGCCTCACTGTATCACAGGATTTTAAAAAATATTATATTTAATAACATCGCAGGTTTTTCGCTATATCGTGGGATTTTGCGGTACTGTATACGTATGTTGTTAAAGTTACATAGGTTTAAGAGTGTAGAACATGTTTAAGAACATAAGTAGTGTTTATAAAAGTGTGGAAAAGGTTAATAAGGGACTGGGAATGGTTTATAAGTGTGTGGGAAGGTTTTATAAAGCCTTAAAAATATATAAATACTAAAATAAATGTAAGGTTCTTCGTGGATTTTCACCTATCATGGGGGGTTTTAGAATGTAATACCTGTGATAAGTGAGGGAATACTGTGTTTTAACTTCTGATACTTCCAACAATTTGTTTTTACCTCATTTTTCCATCACAAGGAATGTCAATGTTGATTATTTAGTTGCATATGTTCCCAGACTCGGGAGCATACTTAAACCTTCATTACTCTAACCATCCCCTTCTAATCCATCAAGAGATGATCTTAATCACATCACACAGTCTCACACACACACACACACACACACACACCACTCTCTCCTCCCCCACAATCCAAGACCAAGTGAAGCCCAAGACCACATCATAAAAGACAGCTAGAGAAATATTATAAAAGTATAATGCAATCAAGAACTCCTCTATCTTGAACAATTTTAATTTAAAATAAGATAAATAGTAATCATTTTGGTTAACATATCTTACAGTTTCTAACCACTTAAACCACTACCTTATATTTAGAAATTTCCATTTCAGTTATATTATTACTTCCTTAATATAATTTTCCTGACTTCATCTAAAAGTAAGTCACTTCATCCTTTTTCATTTCCTCTATTTTTAATTACAATCAGTACTAAAATTTGCAGTCATATTTCTTTGCATGCTCACTCATTTAAAAATTATAGTATGAAACTTGTCAGAATGGCTATCATCAATAAGTCAACGAACAACAAATGCTGGCGAGGATGTGAAGAAAGGGGATCTCGAGTGCACTGTTGATGGGAACACAGACTGGTGCAGCCACTATGGAAAGCAGTATGAGATAGCTCAAACAATTAAAAACAGATCTGCCTTTTAACCCAGTGATCCCACTTCTGGGAATGTATCCAAAAGAACCCCAAACACTAATTCAAAAGAACATAAGCACCCCTATGTTCATTGCAGCATTATTTACAATCACCAAGATATGGAAGCAGCCCAAGTATCCATCAGTAGATGAGTGGATAAAACAACTATGGGGCATTTACACAATGGAATTCTATTCAGCTGTAAAAAAGAAGAAAATTTTACCCATTGCAAAGTGTAGATGGGCCTGGAGAATGTTATGCTAAGTGAAATAAGCCAGTCAGAGATAGACAAATACCATATGATTTCACTCATATGTGGAATCTAATGAACAAACTGAACTAACAAAGAAAATGGGGACAGACCATAGATGGAGAGCAGGCTGACAGCTAGTGGTGGTGAGGTCAGAACTGAGCAAAAAGGAAAAAGGACTCATGGACAAGAACAACAGTGTGGTGATTGCTGGGGGGAGGGGTATAAGGGGACTAAATGGTAATGGAAAAGATATAATAAAGATTAAATATAAAAATTTGATCCTCAAAAATTATATCAGTCACTATTTTTTAATCATAAAAAAGCATATTTATGTATTTTTTTACTACTTTATATCCAACCCTTTGCTTAATATTTGGCACTCACCAGGTACTTAATAAACATTTACCAACTAAGTATTATAGTAAAACTCTTTTAGTAGTAAAGAGCATTAGAGTGAAAGTCTGTGAAAAAAAGAAGCAAAACTTTTAAAATTCTCAAAACCATACATGCTGGTTTCCGGCTGTTTTTATAATATAAGCTATATTTGTTTCATCATAGTCAGCCTTTGTGGAGTGCTGATTAAAGTAAGCTCCATGTGTTATGCTACTAATAGTGTATTTTAAGCAAGTGCTCTATGTTATTGTTATATCTATTAATAGAATATATAAAGTACTGACCTTAAAGAAAATTTCAGAATAGAGTAAAATAAGACTTAGACATAAAAAAGTAAAAATGAGAAATTCTACTCAAAAATACACTTCAGAAAAACTTATTTTTAAGTTACTACTATAATTACTTATCTAAAACTTAATTCAATTCAAACTTCATCAAATTTTTACATTTTCCTAAGCTCTTGTTAATTATACAATTTCTATGAAAAGAAAAAGAAAAACTTTTCTTTTTGATTATCTCATGAATGAGATTCTTGCTATTCTGTAAATTAAAACTCACTATTTACTGAATGCAATTCATATCCACCCACTTTCTTTATTTGTCATCATGCTAATTGCAAACAATGTTATGTATTTGAAAATAAGCTGAAATGGCAAAGTGGAAAATTAACATGAAACGCTGGACTAAAATTTATGACACATGCAAGATTTATAACACATAATTAGTCCCAGTAACTTATTTACCAGTAAAAAAAAAAATCCCTTATCTATCAGTTTCTTTGCAATATTCATGTTCCTACAGAATGTGCTCCCAACATATAATAAAAAGCCAGAATTACACAAGGCATATAAAAGTAAACATGAGTATTAGGGTCTAAAAGCTACATTATAAGTCAATACTTAGTTATAAATGTAGGATGGGAAGTAGCCTTCTTATCTGCTTTGGTTGAATATATGAATATATGAAAGCTATCTTCCAGCACCACCTACACCCAGGCTCTCCTGGAAGGAGGACCATGGCTCCCATTCACCTTCACCTACCTCCTCTTCAAAAATGTCTTAGATCATTCTTACCACCTCTACCAAAACTGGCCTGCCCCGAGCACCGCTCCCCCAAACCTTGCCTTGCAAATAAACAGTGAGTCTGTATGCTTTAAGGAGAAAATCTGAGGAAAAAAATATATACTTGAATTCTTCAATTTCCCCCATGACATTTGTTTCTTAATTTCAAACAAAATTATTTTGTAAACAAGTTTTTTTTTTTTTTTTTAATTAATAACAAAGTAAACTCCTGGTCTTGGAGTACACATAAATGTATTGTGTGTTCTATTGCATGTTTCATTTACTCAAGAGAAAAACTTTTATTGAATCTTTAAAATTAAAAAAGTTATTAGAAGATAAAATGCAATTTAATGGAAAAAGAGACAAATATATTTGTTTATCAATGAAGATTTCAATAAATGTTCAGAGAAAGGGTAATTCCACTGATAGAAGAATCTCAATATAGAAGCTAAGTTTGGAAACAAATGAGTTTGCTGTTTTCTCTCAGCCTTTCTCAGAACCTTCAGGTTCATTATTATATTTTTTGCATATAAAGTAGGGTACATACAATCCTCTTTATTTCTTGCAAATAACAAATCAGATAGGAGCTCTATATTTGCTTTAGTTTTCATGAAAACTATACTTCCCTTCTTCACATAATTGCTTTTAAATTAGGTGGTATAAAAACCTTAACTTTGAGGTCAGATAGGTTTATGTTTAAAATATTTTGGCAAATTAATTGGTTTCCTAATTTTTAAAATGGCAGCAATACCAAGCTAACAGGTTGTTGAAAGGTTTGAATGAGATCTTAGAAGCACACAAAAATTTTCTGTTCATTTATTCAATGTTTACTATATAGAAGTCATTATGCTATTTCTCTCTATTGCTTTTAGTTTTTTACATGTATAAATTGTCCAAATCCCTAAGTAGATGAATAAACATCTGTTCACAAGATCTGGTAATTTCAATTTCTTTATTGGCATTAAAGAGTGATTCCAAAAAAGGGAGTTTTTCAGACATACTTTTATCCAGTGGGTATGTGTATCTTTGAACTACATGACAAATTATACTACATAAGCACTCATAAATTGCTATGGTTGTGTGTGTGCATATGCACATATTCTTATATATTCATTATACACACACACACACACACACACACACACACATATATATATATATATATATATAGAGAGAGAGAGAGAGAGAGAGAGAGAGAGAAGGAATATATGTAGAAAAAATTGGTTTTAATCTGAACATCTACAATTTCTCTAAAAAGCATCCAATTCCAACCATTGCTAGTGATAGTTATTAGAAAAGAAAAAAATGGTGACCCACGAAAACCACTCAAGAAAAACCAAGCGCCTTAGTCACCACTGGCATTTCCATTACCTAACAGGCTATCTGGGCACGTACATACACACACTTTTGAAGACCAGAATTAGAGTTTTTCAAAGCAAGAATATATCTCCTTCAACTTTAATTAAAGTAATTCATGTCAATTTTGTTTCTTATTTAAAAACTAATTTTATAGTCAGTAAGAGATTTTTGGGGGAAGAGGAAATAGTCATTTAACTTCTTGCTTTTACATTATACATACAGGTATATATTATATATATACATATAATCATTTATACAAAATGTGTATATAAAATGGCGGGGGAGATTACCTATCATCCATCTATCTATTATCTATCACCTATCTATCTCCTAGCATTAATTTCATGTTTGCAATCACAACCGTGAAGTAAACAAAAATTACAGATTCTTTCATTGAAAAGGCAGATAGAAAAGAACATCATGGTGCTTCTCAAACCCACCCCTTGCATCTGATACAAGGAGCATATTTCCTGAGATGAGTTAGACCACAGAATATGGTAGTTGGCTTAAATAACACAGTCAATAATTTTATTAGAGACTTAGGTTAATATAGATTAAAAATATTTTATCAGCTCTGGCTGGTGTAGATCAGTGAATTGAGTGCCGGCCTGGGAACAATGGGTTGCCAGTTCGATTCCCAGTTAGGGCACAAGCCTGGGTTGCTGGCTAGGTCCCCAGTTGGGGGCATGCAAGAAGCAACCACACATTGATGTTTCTCTTTCTCTCTTTCTCCCTCCCCTTCCCTTCTCTCTAAAAATAAATAAAATCTTAAAAAATATATTTTATTCACTTTCTCTGAGTAAATATATCTTATTTTCTAGTTTTAAGCATAAACTCAATGCCATTAGCCATATATTGTTTTATGTTGGTTACAATTGCATAGTTATATACTTATGTTTAATTTTGTGTTATTTAACTACAGGTAAACATAGTTTGTTTTATAATTTAACAGTTCACAATTTTCCCAATTTTTGCTATGTTCTAAGAAAAGAAACAATTCTAAACTAATAAGAGTACTCAGAATTGGTAAGAAGTTTGCCTTCTATAGTTTTCTGATTTATCTTTTTAAATGCTTTTCCAGAAATAAAACTTTACTAAAATAAATACTGTTGTATTTGTCCCTTAATTAAATCTGCACTACCCTGGGCCAACCTGCTTTTAACCAGGCCTTTATTAACTGTACAGGAGAGGGTGACTGGTGCATGACAAAAGGCCACACCATGGTTGCAACTTGCGGCTTTATGGTCAAACAGAAGCATACGTGGGTGTAACCTCTTGTCTTGCTCTGCTGCTTTTGCACCAGGAGATGTGCCTAACCTCTTATAGTCTCATAGGCTAACATGTATATTGGGGGTAAAGACAGTTTCTGCTTCACAGAGATGTAAAAATTTGGTGAGCTAATTCAGGCAAATGATAAAACAGTCACTGATACATTGAAAGTCAAAATATGAAACATAAAGCACACACACTCCCCATATCCTGTTCTCACCCTGAAGCTCAGAGAGGTCTTTTAAAACATGTATGATCATGTCACCTTTATTATCAATGTTATGCAATAGCTACCCTTCTTCGAGCAAAATCTCAAGTCTGAATATGGACCTCTTCCAAGGCTCTGCATGGTCCAGTCCCCCTGCCAAAGAGTTGCGGGTTCAATTCCCAATCAGGGCACATGTTTGGGTTGCGGGCCAGGGCCCCAGTTGGACGTGCAAGAGGCAACCACACGTTAATGTTTCTCTCCCTCACTTTCTCCCTCCCTTCCCCTCTCTCTAAAAATAAATACACAAAGTCTTTTAAAAAATAATAGAATGTATATATACATACCCATAAAATAAATATATGAAAAACAATAAAAATAATTCCCCAAATTCATTCTCATTGTGAAAGTATTTCTCTTTGTTTCTCATTCCTTTAATGAGAGAAATTGTAGCATTTGGTATTTTGGTAAATCACGCATTATCAGAGTTAAGGAAGGATGGCTCCACTCCCAGCCTTCAAGTTGGCCCCTTGCCACTTTACCAGTACACATAACTATAATCTTTGCATGGTGATTGATTTAAGGATAGATAAGTAATCCAAGCCTATGCCAGTCCACATGTGGTAACCATGGATACCAGTGATTGTTCACAGGTGAATCAATGAACTAAATTTGCCTAATCAGAGGGGAGCCTAGGACTAGGTCTTGATGTTCCAGATAGCATCTCAAGGAGCTCAAGAATTTTTGGAGTATTTTTACTACCAGAGAAAACGTCTTAAACAAAGCAAAGATGAACCAAGAAAACGGCAGAAATAGGGAGCGGAATCCTTGATCATATGATAGTGGAAACCTGAACATTCTGGTGTTTCATAAAAGTTTGTTTGTTTAGAACAGGTTAAGTTTTTTGCTGCCAGCAACAAAGAGTATCTACCATATTACTGTAACTTCCTGTCAGTTGTCAAAAATATGTAAATTAAGAAGTTCCTGAGGACTGCAGCCTAAACTGACTGAGCTTCCTGCTGGAGTTCGTAGTGCCATCCTGTAACAGACAGAGATAACACACCTACAGTAGCACATCTGCGTCTCCTCATACATCCATATTTACATTAAAATCATGTGTTAAATAATGAAAAGGGAAAAAGATACGCATGGCTTTTAATAGACTGTTTCCTAATTCCTGTGAATTACTCTTTTCCTTAGGTACTAAAGATTGTGCTCAGAGTGGCAGCTTCCATTAAAGAAAAAAAAAAAAAAAAACTATCAAATTGTCAAATGTCACTTTGTGGAATACAATGTGCAGATTATTCGCTATGATAGAACGCTTTGTTTTCTTTCACTATGCAGCAGAGTTGGGTCACTATAACAATTTTTTAAAAAGTTTCAAAGGTTTATTTCCAATTTGTGGGAAAAGAAAACAAGTATGTGAGAAGTTAGGTGTATGTGTGAGAAAACTTTTGAGATAGAGAAAAAGAGTAGAAAGGTAATTAGCCAAATATAAATACATTTGGATTATTCACTGCTTTACTTTATCTTTCTTTTTGGAAGGTAATTGGGAACTGATTGCATTCTCAGAATTACTAGAGATGCAGCAGATGGCTTTAAAAATATTCTCAAATTAAAACATGAATTTAACATGTGCTCTGGCAACAGAAATCATAAAATTTTACTTTGTACACCCATTCCTATTTTTGTTAATGTAATTAACAATTTCATTCTATTGAAAAGGTACTTTTTGCAAAAGTTATCATCCTGAACATCATATTCTAATAGATGCCAATTAAATAAACAAGAGACAAATGCTCATAATTGCAGATATTCTGTTATAATCTAAACACACTTTTATATATTTATACTATGCAAATAAATATTCATCTAAGTAACAAAGTTCAACATTTCCTAAAGACAGATAGATGTACACAAAATTGTAGCTTTAGCAGATATTACACTGCTATTGAAAAAATCTCTCTGCTAGCTCAGTTTCCACTTATTGTAACACTGAAAACCAGAAAATTATTCACAATTTATTTCTTTTAAAATGGCTGGACTAATATTTGTCACCTCCTATGGCTGCTTTAAAATCATTTAAGACATATGAAGATCATGAAAATCATTATATACTTTTAAGATATCTATAATCTACATTTTCAAACCAACATTTTTTCCACGTCTTGAGTATTTCCATGCATACTGGCCTGAGTGTCAGGTAAACATAATACTAGAGCCCTTGCTATAATTGCTTGATTGAACTAAGAAAAATCACTGAATATGGCCTTTGATTTCCTACCTTGTAAAAGAGAAGAGAGGAAATATTTGGATCTAGTAAAAAGCTAAGATATTTTTCAACACTATGTAATTCTAAATGGAACCATATATTTTTAGATTCAAGAAAATAAATAATAGAAGTGAAATCCATCTACTATAATGAATTATGAAAGAAATAATTTAACTATAATCAAAATTTATTATTAAAACTATTGCTATCAAAATATTCGAATATTTTTAGCAAAATAACAATGGGTACATTATTTCATAAAATACCATACGTGTTTATTTTGTCAGTATTTTTAATAATTATGTTTTTAATAATTGCCTATATGTTCCTAAAGATTTATTTGTAAAGGTCTTTTATATAAGCACACCCTCCACTTCAGTCTTCTTAATTTAGCTCTCTTGGATATCTGATTTTTCTTCAACTTGCCAAGAGAGTGCCTTCCTCAGGTTATTTGCACTTCTAATTTCTATCTGAAACACATCTCCTCCAAACCATCGTTTGCCTCCATCACTCAGATCTCAGTTCAGCTGTCATGTTCCCATGAAAGTGTTCTTGATTCGTCTAGATATTATTGTATATTATAGTCTCTACTATTATTTCTGAGGTTCATCTTTTTCATGGTGCTTATTACAAGATAAAATCACATGTGTATTTGTTTACTTGCTTTTTTCTTTATCTTGACAAAAATATATATTCTTCCTGTCTTTTTTATTACAATGCCAAGATCAGCCTTGGCAATAAAACCAATTACTGTTGAAGACATATAAAAGTACATGGAGCATTTATAACATACAAAAGTTAATTGATTATTAAAATAGTGCAAAGTTAACTTATTTACAATAGGTATGATTATGTTATAAATTTAAATTATTTTCATAATTTAGCCTATCAACAAGTCAAATGCCTAGTAAAATGCATCATATAGATAATTAAATCTTAAATAATATATATGTACATGTGTTTTTTTCTCTTTCAGCATACTTGAAATTTTAAGTGCTAACAAGATCAAAATTGTTTTCTTCTTAATCCATGGACTATATCAAAGTTCACAGGCTATAGTTCTATTTTCATTTCTACCAGGCATCAACATAGCTTATTTGCATGACTGATTATAAAATTTAATTATTCATTTAATGATACTTAGCTGCTGTACTGTTCAAGTTCTATAATAATAACTACAGGGTGATTGATAATGGCGTATCATCTCTCTACTAAAAAAGCATGTACATTAGTAAAATAGATGTTTAGCCAGTATGTAAGTTTACTTATATGTTGGAGTAGTATGTATTACGCTGTCCTGTTTCAATGCAATGCTACACACTTTTTATACTGTATGGGAGGAAAAAAATGTGTAGAATAATGATAGCCAATCCTACCCATAAATTCTCATCTGGTCAATAACCACTATATCTATTCTCTTAACAACTAATATAAGCTAAAAGTTCATAAATTCACATATTGTCTATTTTTCATTGGTGAGGTCTCTTCATCACATCAGCCAAAACAGGAATGTAAGCATTTCCTTAATTGTCTTTGACCCTTTAGGAATAAATGATAATGATAAAACAAATGCAACTGAATAATCTTTTTCATTCAGAAAAATAATTCAGGATAACCTGATATGATGTTTAAGATGTAGTATTGAAATAAATGAAGTACAAATACTAAATAGTATTTTATATATATATATATATATATATATATATATATATATATATATATATATATATATATAATTAATGGGAGGAGAATTACCCTTGGTTAATTGCTCTATTCTAGAAATTTAATCTAATATCTAATTAAAATTTCAATACTGAATCTTTCTAGTAACTTTCAAGTAGGTTTTTAGGGATACTAAAACCAAGATGGTTTCAGATGCCTGAAAATATATAGCAAGATATTGTCAGTAGAACAGAATATTAAGCTATATACTGTTTCATGAAAAAATTTACTTCACTCTCAATAATGTCAAATGTGTTCAAAGTAAACATAAAAGCAATCACATAATAGATGAAATAGACAAAAAGTAAATATGTAAATAAAAATATAATATTATTCCTTTATTATAATATTAATTCACTATAGTAGATAGGAATATATATTATACATGGTATGTGTCTATATATATATCTACATATCAATATATAAATATATATTACAGGTAGGAAAGTTGAAACAAAACTATTAACAAAGCCCACTTACATAAATGGCATGGAAAGGGCATATATATATACAAATCTATATACATATATACACACATATTTTTAATATATATATATATATTTTTTTTTTTTTTAAATCCTCCCCTGAGGATATGTTCATTGATCTTAGAGAGAGAGAAAGAAAGCAGGCAGGAGGAGAGAAAGAGAGCAATAAGAAAGATGGAGATATGGGAGAGAGACATCGATGTGAGAGAGAAACATCGATTGGTTGCCTCCTGGACACACCTCTACTGGGGATACAACCTGCATCCTCAGTACATCCCCTTGACCTGGAATTCAACTCACAGCCTTCTGGTGTACAGGACAGTGTTCCAACCAACTGAGCCACCTGGCTAGGGCCTGAGAATCTTTTTCAAATTTTCACATTTTAGTTTTACTTAAACTTATTAAAATGAATGCGTGTTGTTTTAAACATCTTTAACTAAAATAAATTAAAAAGGCGGCTGTGATATATATTTGCCTGTTTCTGTTTTATTAACTTTAAAGTGTTTTGTAATATGTATATCTTTAAGCTTCTTGAAAACATTTGAAATCGAGTTCTATTAATGACTCCAAGGCTACACGTTGGTAATTTTCTGCAGCATGTATGTGAAATGTCTATAAAGCCCAGCTTCCTTGCCTGTTTATAAACACTCAAAGGACCCTGGTGTGAACAGTGGCATCATTACACTGCTGCTTAATAGCACATGCTGTTGATACATTAATTGTTTTATTGACTATTTTAAAAGTTTATGGCCTCATCTGCATTCCAATTTAACCTTGTTTTGCACTTTTCTAGTGAATTGCCACATTCAACAACCTACATAATGTATATTATACCAATAAATTTACAAAATGAAAAAAGTCAGATGCTTTGTACCTCATTATTTTTTAATCAACTAAATCATTGGTAGGCAGGATTTATATTACAAAGAACTGCATAATTGCAAAACTGTGATGCTAAATATAGCCTTGTGATTAGAAAGGATGCTCCATATTTTTTAAGTAATTTTCTTTTAAATCATAATTACCAGATAAGTGGGCTAGGCAATATATTCAGTTTGAAGCAAGAGAAGTGGCCCTAAAACTAAAACTTTTATTTATTTATTTATTTATTGTTTTTCTATTACAGTTGCCCCACTTTTCCCCCCATTGCTCCCCCCCAACCCAGCCCACTCCTTCTCCCACAGTCAATCCCTACCCCATTGTCCATGTTCATGGGTCATTTATACTAGTTCCTTGACTAGACACTTACCTTTTAATAGAGATTTTATTTAAAATGTCAAATAAATTAAGAAAGGACTCCATGACACCATATTCCCATTCAAAAAATATTTTAAAATAGAATTGTTATTTCTAAAACTGGATTCAAGACCTATGTTTCCCAAGAAATAAAAGCTGATCAGGAAATACACATAACTATATTGAGGCCATGGAAATTTGGTTACAATGCAAGATGAAAATATAATTCTGTACTTTAAAAGTAACCTTTATAACATACTGTCTGATGTTTATATAATAAAACCTCACATAAAGCACTTTTTCCAGTTTCCCTCTTCCCATCCCATCCTCAAAATACTATATAAAACCTTTTTTAAAAAGTCATCACAATTTTTCTTAGTAGGCACCAAATAGCATGTTTGTGAGTTTTATGTTCTAAAAGGAAATATAACAAGGTATTGCATTCTGTGACAGAAAGAATGACCCAGACTTTTGAGATATTTATTAAATGTTCATTATTGGAGAGTACTGCTTCACATACTGCTCAGAGTGCTTTTAAGATGGTTTGGAAAGTAGAACACATAAACTATTTCCCATGTGGAATGTAAATGAGGGAACAGGGCAAGAATGCAAATAAAAGGAGGAAAGACTTAGTGGGAATTAGAATTTCAGAGCTAGTTGCAGTAGTGTTAGGCAGGATAGATAGCAAACCAAGGCAGGGAGGAGAAGGGAGACACATATAACCATTAATTCAGCAGTCCTGAGCCTGGACAGATAAGATTCCCAGGTGTTCTAAAAATCCCAAGAAAAACCATGATAGCGCAGGAGGGGTGCCCTTGAAACTCTGTATGTATTGTTTCCACCATCTGGAAAAGAAAGCCTTTGAAACTGTGTATTGATCTCAAGGTCTGGAGAAGGGACCAGGAGGGGGGACCTAGAAGCTGGCTATGAGCATAAAATCTCTAAAACCCCAATAGTCAGGCCTTCAGACTAGGTGGGTGCTCACTTGCAGTTCCATGCGCAAATATATCACATAAATAAAGTTCTTATCTTATTTCCATCATACGCATTCTCTCTCACCTGAATTCTCTTGTGAGTGAGACAAGAACCAAGGAGGGGGAGCCCCCTAACTCAGGTCTCCCTGGTAACAACAGGAGTAGTTATCTATTCCTTTCCTTCCACGGATGAGGAAATGAATGCCCAGGATCATGAGAGGACTTGTTCACAGCTTCAGTGTAAGTAGGGAATGTCGTGGTGATCTAAACCTGAGGACTTGTAAGTACTGACTGCAATCGCAGAGAAGACCATGGGGAGCTATTCAGGGCAAACAAATGGTTTGCAAAGTTTCTGACGTATGAAAGAGGTTCTTACATGCAGCTAACTTGGTCAGAGCACAATATATACACTAAGCAACTGCCAAACTACCAAGAGGATAGATAGGTGAGTTGTAGAAAAGAGATTTCTAAGGGGCCAAAATTAAAAATTCATACTTGCTTACCATTCATAGTGCCTACGCATTGATATAAATCTTCTATATGCTTCAAAACATTAACTGATTATAATTCCAAATGAAATAAGATGAAACAAATATAATATGGATTATTTAAAAAATGACATCCTAATTAGTTTATGGATATCACATAAAATTAGCTTCAAATATTTTCCACATTTGACCCACTAATATCCCAACTGACCTTCTGAAATAAGACCAGGTCTTATTGCTATTAGGAACAGACAAGTTCCCTAACATAGAGATTGCAGATATTAACTGGGCTACAATTCAATTGCATCTTTCCAATGGTTTGCTTCCTATGAGTTTACAAGTACAATTATTTGAGAAACAGACTAAAATTTATTTCTCAACTAATTTTGTCAAGTAATGAGTGCCACTTCCTGAATGTGGAAACAGCACTTTATGAAATTACTCAAAACTCCTATGTCCTTTTTTACTTAACCTCTTTACCAGAAAGATTGTCATTTCAGCTTCAGATCTAAATCACTTTATTCATGAAATATAAACTAGAAATCTTGTGTACTTGAGAATTATTTTAGATATCTAAATTATTGTTAAAATGTACATTCTCCATTTATGTGAGAGCATCTAATTGGTTATGCACTTGGCATGGCAGTCACTTCCTCCAACTCTCACAGAATATGAAAGAACAGTGTGAACCATTAGCACAATGCAGAAATAAAAAATTGAAAAAGGAGAACTACTTCTTCAGATTGGCAACATTTTCACCTGCATTGTAGAACAATTCAAAATTACTATCCTGCCGGATGCCTAGCCTCTTTCCTTAGAAGAAACAAATAAAACACTCTATAATAGCACATTTCAAAGATTGATAAAAAAGAATATGTTTTCAAGTCATAGCAGTATAATAAATGTATTGGCAACTTTTTGTAACCTAAAAAAGATTTCAATTAGTTTCAATAGAAGAAAAGGCATTGTGATATTTTAATTTGTTTTGTTTTGTTTTGGTTTTTCTGTAATAGTTTAATAACTTTTCTAGCTCCTTAACAAACTGATAATTCAGTGAATATGACTGTTAATATGAAGACTAAAATGAATGCAGTTTCAAATAATCATGTATATCTTTATATTTTGAAGAGTAAAGTAGCACAAATTTCTACAACCCAAAATAATTTAAACAAATTTATAACCAATAAACCTAAAGCACTTGCTCAAGTGACAGCACTTAATGGCCCATCAACAACTTCTTCTTTTCCTTTTCCTCAGAGGAAACAGCATTTGTAACACTGGTAAGCAAATGTGAAAACCAGAAGAAATTAATATAAAAAAAATTTAGTGTCAAATAAAATGAAAGTAATTTCTCATTATATTAAAAGGAAATTCACATATCTGGAGAGGGTAGATGTCTCCACACTAAATTTATAATAAAATACGGAGGTTTATATATATATATTAATATTTATAATTGATATTTTCATTATATATTGAATAACTGATATAAGTTCCATCTTCCAAATCCTACTCATTCTAATTTTGATTTAAAAATTTCTACTTTTGTCCTGGGCAGCATGGCTCAGTTGGTTGGGCATCATCCTACAGACCAAAAGGTTGGGGGTTCGATTCCTGGTCAGGACACACGCCTGGGTTATGGGTTCAGTTCCCAGTAAGGTGCATGCAGGAGGCAACTGATTGTGTTTCTTTTTCACATGGATGTTTCTTACACTCTCTTTCTCCCTCCTTTCCCCTCTCTCTGGAATCGCTAAAAGAAAAGAAGATCCTAATTTAAAAAATCAGTAAATAAAAATTAAAAATTTTCTACTTTTTCCCTGGGCAGGTGGTTCAGTTGGTTGGAGCAACATGCCATATACCAAAAGGCTGCAGGTTAGAGCCCCAGTCAAGGCACACAGGCACAGTGATTGGTCACTGTTTTTCTCTCACTTGATCTCTCTCTCTCTCTCTCTCTCTCTCTCTCTCTCTCTCTCTCTCCCTCTCTCTCTCTCTCTGTATATCTCTCTCTCCTTTCCCTGCTCAAATACATAAATAAATAAAGTTGTTTTTTTTTTTTTAAATGCTATAAACCTATCCTTGGGTAAGAATTAAAATTTTATTCCTCTGTTTTTATAACAGATAAGTACCTGTTCTGGTCAAGAATAAGTTTACGAGTGAGAATATCTCCTATCTCTCAAAAAAATAGGATCTTCTAGTATTTCTCCATCAAGATTGGTTTCCTTGTTATTGTTTAATGGTTAATTTTTCTTTTCAGAATACCCATTTAAAAAGATCTTCATTATTAGTATTCTTTTTTTACCATGTCCCTGACTCGAGTTTTCCAGTTACACGTATCATCTGGACCAGAGTACATAATATATATTTTTTGTGACACAATGTTTTGAATATATTATCCATAACTTATTTGTGTGTATGACAGAATCAAGATGGAGCTCCAAGACATCTGTGGGTGTGAACTCCATTTTTCAAGACTAATCAATTCATGCCTAAAAACTATTAATGGAGAAGAATAAATGAGGTGCCTGTTTTATACCCATTGCACTAGACAAGAAAATGTCTAGTTCTTTTTGTGAAGCATTTAATGATGCATGCCACAACCAAAAGTGTATGATTAATACTGTTTTATAGAAATTAACTTCCTTTTGTTGTCTTCAGTATATATTACTAAAAGAGTCAAAGAGTACTTTTTAAGAAGGCAAAATAAATATTATATATATAAAGAATCATGAGAGACTTTGAAAAAAATAACTTTCTCTAGTTACACAAATTACTAAAAGCATAATTTTAATTTATTCTTCTTTAATAAACTTAGCACCCCTTATTATTTCAGTTTACCTCAAATTTAATTTATTCATTAAAATTTCATTTAACTGCTTTTTAATTCTATTAACATTTTTACCTAAACTCAAGCCTGAGAAATAATTTTGAATGAACATTAAAAATGAGGCTGACTTGAAAACAAAAAGAACAAAAGATATAAAACAAAAAACAGACTAAAGTCTTTATTTCAGAAGTAAACTAAGCATATTTTTATGAAGGAAATAAAATATCTTCCTGAGGGGAAAATAAGTGTTTTCATGAAGAATAGCAGTAAGTTTCACTAGCATAAATACAAATGAAAACAAGAAAAAGAAGCAATGTAAAACTCATTGCAGTATACTGCTTGATTATTAGGAGAAATCCCATACCTTAATATTTCAAACTGGAGGAAATGATAGATGATTAAGTTAAAATATAGTTTTAAATTGAATATCACTTCCTTCCAATTTAATGGAAATTATAAACCCCCATTTGACAGAATAAGCTTTGTTTTTGCTTAATTCTACAATGCACAAACTGCCAAACAGTGTCACAAACTCTAGATATTTAGAAAACATATTAAGATGGTGACCAGTGACCAGTTCATAAATATTTTATTACTCTTGATCTATCAATGAGCAGATTACAACCTGAGAATCAAGAGTACAAAGAAGGTAAATATCCCCACAGGAAAACAAACGCTTCAGTCATCTGCTGATACATTCATTCATCAAATATTTTCTGAGCTCCTACAATGTTTTACATCTTATGCTAGAAGTGCAGGTATAATGAAGAAAGATACTGTTACCGCCTCAAGAACAGGCAGGAAATCTAACTTAATATCAGAGGAACTACCTCATGCCAACCCATCAGATATGCTATTTATTTTCTTTGCCAATGTATCAGCTTAACTACATCTAAGCAAAGTACTTTTCTTTGAGTCATACCTTTTTTTCATTGTATTTTATTGATTGTTGTTATAGTTGTCCTGATTCTTCCCTCTTTGCCCCCATCCACCCAGCAATCCCAACTTCCTTAGGCAATCTCCACACCATTTTTCATGTTCATGGGTCTCCGTGGGCTACTCCATTTCCTGTACTGTCTTTTATATTCCCATGGTTAATCCCCTCACCTCTTCACCTGTTTCTTACACCCCCCTCCCATCTGGTAACCATCAAAACACTTTCCATAATCATGATTCTGCCTCTCTTCTTTTTCTAAAATATATTTTATTTATTTTTAGAGAGAGGGGAAGGGAGGGAGAAAGAGCGGGAGAGAAACATCCATGTGTGGTTGCCTCTTGTGTGCCCCAACTGGGGATGTGGCATGTGCCCTGACTGGGAATCATACCAGCAACCCTTTGGTTCATAGGCCAGTACCCAATTCCCTGAGCCACATAGCCAGGGCTCTGTTCTTCTTGTTTAGTTTGTTTTTTAGATTCAATTCTTGATAGATATGTATTTTTGCCATTTTATTGTTCATAGTTTTGATACTCTTCTTTTTCTTAAATAAGTCCCTTTAATATTTTATATAATAATGGTTTGGTGATTATGAACTACTTTATTTTTTTCTTGCCTGGGAAGCTCTTTATCTGCCCTTCCAATCTAAATGACAGCTTTGTTGGGTAGAGCAATCTTGGCTATAGGTCTCTGCTTTCCACGACTTTGAATATGTCTTGCCAATCCCTTCTAGCCTGCAAAATTTCTTTTGAGAAATCAGCTGACAGTCTTATGGGAACTCCTTTGTACGTAACTAACTGTTTTTCTCTTGCTGCTTTTGAGATTCTCTCTTTAGCTTTAACTTTTGGCATTTTAATTGTGATGTGTATGGGAGTGGGCCTCTTTGAATCCTTCTGGTTTGGGACACTATGTGCTTCCTGGATTTGCATGTCTATTTCCTTCATCAAATTAGGGAAGGTTATTTATTTTTTCCCCATTATTTTTTCAAATAGATTTCAATTTCTTGCTCTTTCTCTTCTTTTTATGGGACCCCTATGATATAAACATCGGACCTCTTGAAGTTGTCCAAGGTACTACTTACTATCCTAATTTTCTTGAATTATTATTTTTTATCTCATTGTTCTGATTTGTTCTTTTTTCCTTCCTTATGTTCTAAAACATTGATATGATTCTCAGCTTCAACCACTCTACTGACATTTCTCTGTACATTGTTCTTTATTTCAATTAGTATATCCTTTTTCTCTGACTGGATCTTTTTTACGCTGCTAAGATCCCCATTAAGTTCCTTGAGTATCCTCGTAACCAGTGTTTTGAACTCTGCATCTTATAGATTGCTTATCTCCATTTCATTTAGCTCTTTTTCTGGAGTTTTGATCTGCTCTTTCATTTGGGACATTTTTCTTTGTCTCCTTGTTTTGGCTGCTTCACCACAATGAGGCATCAAGGAGAGCAGAAGCCATTGTTGCTTTTCTAAACCCTTCCCCCCACAGAGCCACAGATCTGGCAAGCTGGTGCCATATCTGAGATTATGTTAGTAGAATGATGAAAGAAATTAATAGAAGTTGGGTATCTTCTCTAACATTTTTCCTGGAGCTTGTCATTGACTGAAGGGGTGGGGAGCAGAGACCCTGAATGGTCAACTTGTTCACTAGGATGACAGTTAATAGGAAGAGAGATTCTCAAAGCTATAGTCACTGTAATACTGTTGTTTTTCCTCCTCACACTTTGACTTTAAATGTAAGGGACATTGGAAAGCTCAGAAGGATGGAAAGGAAGGAATCAATAGATAAATAAGTTGTGAGGTAACCTGCTAAGGACTCTGATTTTATAATTTAAAAAATTATATATATATATATATATATATATATATATATATATATATGTGTGTGTGTGTGTGTGTGTGTGTGTGTGTATAGTGCGTGTGTGTGTGCGTGCGCACATGCGTGTGCACACATGCACATTATATGTAATATAAATACATATACACACAAACATGTAAAATATTTTCAATAGCCTAAGACAAAGGAGATGAGAATTCTCTTATCATTTAATTATATAGAGTACTTTTAGAAACTAGAGACAATTAGTTCTATTTTTTTAAATGTTTTTATGGTTTGCAGCATTTATTATAGCCAAGGATTAGTTAAGAAAACACAAATCATACTAGCTATTTTTTTCAGAGAGAATTTAACATAAGGAATTATTAACCAAGTATTGAAGGGTTAAATATGCAGTAAAAAAAAACTGAGAAAAAAAAGGAAATGAAAAAGACACTGAGGTAACATGGTTCTGAATAACTGCGAAGGGTCAAACACTTAAATACCTAAGGACACAAAGGGAAGAGCTTAGAAGTCTCAGAAACTAGAAGCGTGGCAGAGAGCCCCACAGAACTGGACTCACTTCCAAAGGCACTCTGAAGGGAGGACATTGCCTATCTACTCTTGGTAACTCAAGGAGCCACGATAAAACTAATTCTGGGAATTAAAAAAAAAAAAAAAGCAATTAATCAAATCCACTGAAATCAGGGAAAGGCTGGTACCAGGGTAAACAAATAAGGGAGCCACCGTTTCTGTCCCTCCCTCACCAGCTGGCATCCCTGGAGGGCACCTAAGGACAGAACCTAAAAGGCAGTAGGGGGCCAAGGGAATATGCAGTTCCCAGAGCTCCTTCCCAGAATGACAAAAGTGGTGGGTTTGAAGTTGAATGACAGCAGCTTTATAGCTGGCATTGAAGCATAATCAAGGAAATTAAGAAATGGTAACTTATGTGATTCCTTTTATTTAAATCATAATATTGTTCTGTGGGAGAGCTTGAGCTGAGGTACTAACTACAGAAACAGCATTCAGCGTGTCCAGGGATTGGATGGTTGAGGAGCTGTGAGAGCAAGAGAAGACATGAAAATGTTCAAGGCATGATTATGTCACCTGATGTCCCCTTCTGAGCATTCCTTGAAAAGAATCACTTTCTGGGTGATTCTGGGACATTGGCATCAAAATTATATTCCCTACTCTATATTGTACATAACTATAGACTAAAACTACCTAAGCCCTGGCTATATTTGGTATGCCCCATCTATCATGGGATACTTTGTGCATTCATCTTTTAAAACAAATAATGAATTTCTGAAACCTTTCAAACAGGATTAAGTTTCGTAATCCATTTATTGAACATGCTTGCAATGAAAAATTAATTATTAAACAAGAGCCTTGGGAGGATGTCAGTGGCCTTGCCACACATGCACTAGATTGATAACATGTCAGTTTCCAGACCAGGAAGGGTGCTGACAACTCTCAAATTTAAACCTAGAAGGGTAATGCTAAGCATGTCATGACATAAGTCACATTTTTAAATTTATTTTTATTAACTGTTAGATAGGATAAATTCATCCATGCCTCTCAAACTCTGCCTGGCTAAATGAGCTGGCACTCTTTCAAATGTAAAGCATGGTTACGACTTCTCAAGGGCATCAAAAACGCTGAAGCCTAGGACAATGGTAAAAACAAAAGGCAAAGGAGGTGGACAGTGATATATTCACAAGCACCACAGGCGAAGCGAGGTTGTTGAAAATGCTGAGGCCAACAAAACAAGGGCAGCACACTCCCCACATGGTAAATGCACCTGCAGTCAGAGGCTCTCTCTGTGTGAGTGCCGGTGTGCAAATGTGTTCACCACTCAGGTGAAAAGAAAAAATCAAAAACAACTAAGAAACTGAAAGGAACAGCTTGCAAACAATTTCCAAACCTTAGGTTTTGGGGTTGGGTTAAGAAGTTAGGAAAATTGTTCAATATTAGTGTCAGTTTTACCTTTTATTTTGCAACATGAAGATGATATTTTGTGACTCTAAAGAAGACTCAAATATGTTAAATTGTGTGTTCCTGCAGCAAACACTGCAGCTTCTTAAACTCTTCTCCTTCCAGGCAGAGCTCAATCTCATTCTATAAATGACTGTAAAATAGTTTATATCAAACATATTCAACTAAATCAGAGAGAACAGATCATCTATATTACAGCTAACTAAAAATGCTCTGATCTACTGAATTTGAATGAAAAGAGCCCCAATGAACAAAATGATTATTACTTAGACCTTTTAGATGATTACTATTGGGTTGCAACATTTGAAAAAAGATAAAAAACATCTTCACAGAATATTGTTTCATAGCTTGTAATCTTTATTCATTTTTTTGATAAAGACTTAATTGCTATTTTCTGGGCTAATGGGCCAAATGCTATGGAATATACAAATATGTGAACAATATTCAATAGTCTCACACAGCTTTTTATTTAATGCGAATATATGACAAAACAAATAAAATCAGGTCTTATCTAAGAAGCATAAGAAGAGTACTACATAAACCATAACATGGGTCCTCAGAAAATACTTCATTAAGAGTGTCTTTTGAGTTGGACATTATATTGGCTATTACTATATTCCAAGCAGTAGTGGTACAGTGGTGAATGGTCACAAATCCCTGTCCTTGCAGATCTCATGTTCTAGTGAGTGGAGGCAAATGATTTACAATAGACATAATAAATAAGTTATATGTCACTATGCAGAACAGCTTAGAACATCAATGCTAAGAAAAAAAGGAAAAAGCAGAGAAAGAAGTTAGTTGGAACTCAAGAGTGCCCATGTTGGGAATGAGGGATTGCAATTTTAAATAGGGTATGTGAGACAGGCTTCAATGAGAATGTGATATTTGAACAAAGACTTGAATAATTTTAATAAGCATTTGCTTTGCAAAAGAGTATTTTTAGGAGAGAAGTAGCATCAAAATTACAATTTATTTTATACTGATATTCAGAGCCTTATACTAAACTGGCACAGAATACACACAAAAATATACTGAATAAATAAATGTATGTGCAAACTTGTGGGATCATCAAAGTATACTTGTCCAAATGTGCATAATCCCATTTAGGTGGAAAGTGGTGTATATGTAGTAAAATCATGGTAGAAAAAGCAAAAATTTAGGTGAAGGCGTTATTCTAAATTCAAAGGTAAAACACTTTATAGGAAATTCAGTATAGAATTGGAAAGATTTAAATGTTTAACTGGAGTCGATGTGGAGGAAAAAAAAGAAAGACTGATAACATAAACAGAGCTATTCTTTGAAGTGGTGGCTAAACTAGGTTAAATATGGAAAAGACTGGAGATATGGGAGACAATAGGCTTTTAAATATTCCTTGCAAGAGGTAACACAACCTTAATCTTGGATTACACTATATGAGCTTAAAAATTGGGCCATATTCAAAAGAAACCCATTTATTTTTTGAGAGACAAAAAGTCTCAGTTAAAAATAAAATAAAAGTAAAGACATCAAACAACCATTGTTGATTAAAATACAAACCAAGGTAAGCCATCAACACCTTAGTAAGACTCATAATCCCTTACAATCTGTCTGCCAACCTCCCTTTCATCCTTTAACTGTAGCCATTTCTCCAGCCAATCAGCCTTTAGAATACCATGCCCTCCAAACCAATCACACTCTTTCCCACCCCTCTGCCAGTGCTCAGGCTATATATTTATTCTCTTGTACTCAGTCTAGCAAGCTCCTACTTATCCTTCAAAACCCAGTTCATAATTGGTCCTGAGATGCCAAGCAAATTTTAGAAATGATTTCAGGGTCAACAGCAAATTGTAAAAATGCTCATATGGATCAAAGGCCACACAGGAAGATCATATAAAAGATGTGAACAAAGATGAGCATGCTCATTTATAATTCTAATGTGCTATCCTTGGAAGTTTCCTTTGAAATTTTAAACTAAGTAAACTTATTGATGAAGGAATACATAATTTGATGCTATTCTCATCATTTAGTCATATTTCTGAGCAAATAAATTTCACAAGGAATAGAATCAAAATTTTGTGTACATAAAGAAACAAATAACATTCTTAATTTTAAGTCATGCTAAAAAGTGGATTTTAGATTTAATTGATGATCAATTGATTATATTCACAATAATTTTAAATACTTTTAAGCTAGTCAAAATATAACAAACATTTTATCAAAGTTGAAAATTAATTTCTGATACTTTTAGAGTGGTAAAAACATTTATATGAAACAATCCTTGTTGTTATTATTGATCTGAATTTATTAAGTATGGATATAACCCTATCATTTTTCAAGGTGATTAACATCCTTTACTTGTTTACAAAATGATAGATGGAGAATCACTTTTATAATGACCACATTTTACAAAAAAAACTAAACTAAGAATTAAAAAGGCAAAATATCTTCCTGAAGTCACATAGGTTTTACACTCAACTAAGTCTGTCTCAATTAAAAGCTGATAAGATAGTTTTTGTAATCACTATACTCAAATAAAAGTGGGAGATTTGATGTTTGAACTATGATTCAAATGCACAGTTATTGTGCTCCTATTTACCACATTGGTTAGAATAAAATAATGTTAAAACCATGTAAAATGTTGAAAAATTGTGCCATAAATGTTTTTAAAATTATGTTCCTGATAATTTTTTTTTACAAAACATAAAGGTTCAAGAGTAGAAGCTATGCTGTGCTGTTGGGAATCCAAATACTAGCTGTTTCTTACTGCTAACAAAACAAGGGTAGAGAAATCCCAAAATGGGAAAAGCTGTGGCTTGTTCACTGGTTGGCAGGGTCTGAAAATGCTCTTGGTGCAGCCTTCTAAGTACCTAGGAGAGAATGTCAATCCCCTTGGTTTAATTAGGAACAGAGTTGTTTGGTTGTGACTGAAAGACAGAGAGAGAGAGCAACATGGGATCTAAGAAGTAAGAGGAACAGACAGGCTGTGTACTCCTAGTGGTACGGAGGGACAGGAGTGTGTCTAGTGGTAGTAGTGAACCCCAGGTACCTTGCTTAAAAAAGAATCATTCAGGGAAAACTAAGAGCCATTCCAAAAGCATGGAAAGATTTGCTATATAAAGCTTTTTAAGGTTTTGTCTCTTCTAGTTTTCATTTCTATCAATACAGGTGACTACAGAAAGCTTGTAAGAATTCAGTTGTTGTCAGAAAGATTTTTCAACTTATTTATTATGCTTCAAATGCCCTGTACAAATTAATGTATGTTTATTCTGTATATATCATGTGTAAAATAAATATGTATTATTTGAAATAATGCTAAGAAATTGTTTCACATGTTTGCAGAAATAGCTACAAACTACTTTACTACATGAAGTAAGCAAGTTTGAGCTCTTATAGTATATCTTCATCTTCAGAATTTCTTTGGGCAAATACTAAAAAGATTCAAAATATTTTATATCATTTAAAGCCACATTCTATCAATCACTTAAATATGGAAAACATAGTAATCAAATAGAAATGTTTATTATTTAAAATCTGATTTGCTATGTTAGTAAACTTATGATAAATGATTTTACTGATAATTTTAACATTGCCTATAACAAGTTCATAAGATGTTCAAAATTTTCCTAATTTTTCAACTCAAATGAAAAAATACAATACATTCTCAAATTTATGTCAAAATATGTCAGTATGTGCATAAAACATATTTTTACTAAATCAGAAGAATAATCAATTATGTTTAAGACTGACTTTTTAACTTATTGAGTCAGTTCTGAAGATCACTATTATTTTTGAAATGATTCAATGATTAGTCAGGCGATTAATATAACCAATGTTTTCATTCCTTATATTTTCTCTTTTTAAGACTATAAATATCAATTTTTAGAGACCATTGGTTATCCCTGTTTGGTTCCCAATTACCACTAATGGTGTGCCAAATTTAATTACTCATAACCAACTTTCAGTGAAACAAAGTTAGCCTTCTGAAGAGAGAACTTAATCTTCTATAAACTTCCTTCCTTCTATTCATTTACCATCTGACTATACTTTAATTATCAGATTTGTATGCTATTTTTGTATCTAATGGAGAACATTACGAATAGTGTTAGAAAGTGACATATTGATCAGCCCCATTAATTTTTAGTCTATCCAGTCCTTTCATTTTCAGACATCTATCTCTGGGCCTTCCCTAGTCTCTGTGTGGACAAGGAACCTTTGTTTGTTTGTTTGTTTAGTTGTGGGTTTTTTTTTTTTTTTTTTGCTTGTTTTTTTAAGTTAAATATGACAACCAATTTTCGACAAAGATGTTTTTAATAGAGCCACACATTAGTTTATAAACTACATGCTGCATCATAGTGGCCTTTACCAGGCTTGTTCTCCACAATCTTCTAATCAAACTCATTGACCAAGTTCATTTATGGAGTTTTCTCACAATTATAAGTGCATACACATATACATAAAAGGTAAATGTAAATGATTTAGAAACCCAGTATGCAGGGCAAATTTACTTTTAGAAGTATTGTTATATTTTAAAGTAACTTTACAAATAACTTTATGCAACAAAGATATTATCTGACTTCTAAAATGTCACTTATTCCCAAAACTTTCAAATTCTGGCCCCTTCCATTGGGCTTTGTTTTCCTGTTCCCTTTTTTTTTTTTTAACTTAATTAAATTTATTGGGGTAACATCATCTCTATATAGCTTTCTGTACTCACCACCCAGAGTCTAGTCTCCTTCTGTCACCATATATTTGACCTCCTTTACCCTCTCCATCCTCCTCCCAGCTTCCTTCCCCTCTGGTAACTACCATACTGTTGCCTATGTCTATGAGTCTGTTTTTTATGTTCATTCACTGCTTTCTGTTTTATATCCCACATATGAGTTCAATCATATTGTTCTTGTCCTTTCCCATCTGACTTATTTCACTTAGTATGATACTCTCAAGATCCATCCATGTTGTCTCAAGTGACAGTATTTCATTCTTTCTTATGGGTAAGTAGTATTCCATTGTATGTAAGAAGATGCCACACCTTCTTTATCCAATCATCCATTAAAGGGCAGTGAGGTTGATTCCAAGTCTTGGCTATTCTGAATGATGCTGCAATAGACATAGGGGTACATATAGTTTTACAAATAAGTGTCTTCAATTTTTTCAGGTAGATACCCAGAAGAGGGATTATTGGGTCATATGGTAGCTCTAGTCCTAATTTTTTTGAGGAACCTCCATATTGTTTTCAATAGAGGTTGCACCAATTTCTATTCCCACTGGCAGCCTTTACACTGGGCTTTTAACCATAGTTTAAGTTTAAGAAATGGAAAGAAAACCAATTTAATTGATTAATTTCCTCATTCTATAGTGTAGTGATTATTAACATACTATTAGCATATTATTTTAAGGAACTATAATAACAGAAGTTTACTCTTACATTTTACTCTTTTATTCTATCTGAAGGTGTCTACATAAAATGTTTTTCTTCATCATAAGCAGCCCCTGATGAATGCACATATTATTGAGTACACCTAATATCACTGGACTTAGAATATACTTAGGAACATCACATTCAATTACTTAAATAAAGATTAAAATAGAACCAATACAGTACAAAGCAGAAACATTCATTACTTTCTATACTGTCAGAGTCTGTCCCAATTGCAAAATTAGTCATGATACACTCTTCAGATATTTCACTCTCTAGCCTATCCATTATAACTACAAAATTAAATAACACTTTACAGGAACTATTTTAATGATTGCTTCTCATTATTAGAAAATAGCATAGGAAGAAAGACCCTTTATTAAAAAATAGTCTCTTTAAAAGGCATAATATCTGTCATCAGTTCTCTATTCTGCTAGTCTCTAGGGAAGGCAGATGGATGTACCCGTTTCTATGTGCAGGGGAGATCTAGCAGACCTGACCAAGACTCTGATAAATCATCTCTATAGTCCCATTAGTTTTGATGAAGTTCTTTGAGAAACTGAGAAGAGAAAAATGTCTTTGAAAAATGCCCCTATTCTGCAGTGTGAGGTTATCAGAGCCTTGATTTATTCCATAGAAGGGAGTAGGTCATAGAGGAAAAAATTAACTTTAATATATTTATTAGCTGTGTGCAAATATAGAGGTAAATACTCCATTTTAGGTTGAAAACTCATAACAATTCTATTGACTAAATAGAGTATATCAAAATATTCATACAAAATATTAATTTCTTAAGGAAGAAATTTGTACCTTGCACTTTGTTATAAGCATTTCATTATAAAGAACACATTTTAAAACAAATATGTTTAAACAGTTTTTGGCAGTAGGCAGTAGATTGTTGGTTTCTATGGAGTCCAGTTTGGAATCCAATTTCTTTTATTTGGTAAATGTGTGATTTTGGAGATGTTTCTTGAATAATTAGTGCTTCAATTTTCTAAGCATAAAGTGGAGGAAGGGAAAAATAGATGATTTATGGGATTTGTGAAATATTAAATGAAATATTTTATTAAGGCTCTTGTTATTCCTGGCAAATAATAATAGCAAACAAGTACTTTACTATTGTTGAAGTTTCTGTTACTGTTGTATTGTTACTATTAATATGTCCAAACAATGTTCATGTTGGTTATCTCTAACATAATGTCAACATGTAAGGCAAAAAAAATGTATTTTTAAATGGTCTACCTAACAATAGATATTATTTTTCAGATTACTTGTGGGATCATTTTCCTCCTCTCTGTAATTTAGCAGACATTAAAGAAGTTCCCTATTGGCAAGAGGTGGACAAAGGAGGATTGTGCAACATGTGTTTCCTGTTTGAAAACTTCACACAGGACATCGGAGGAAGTTTGAAAAATGAAAGCAAGCGAGTCACAGACCATTAAGCTTATAGGAACACCGATTTGCGTTCCATGATGATTAAGTAAAGAGTCACATCCTTGAAACTGAGATCGCTATGGAAAAAAAAAAAAAGTGGTGAAAGAGGAGTCAGAAGAGAAAATTGATTTGGTGAAGTGGGGAGACTCTCTTTTATGATTTGAGTCCACTTTAAACTGTTTTCCATTTTTTCAGTTTGGGTAAATGTGCTTGGATAGCAGTAAAGCTCTGCAAAACAGAGTGGGATGGACTTTTCTGTGCAACTCTGGACTATTATCTCTTTGTCTTCAGAACTCCTCCACCCACCTCCTTCACATTCTGACTTTAAAACTTCAAGGCTGCCCTTCATTTCCCTCAAACATCCCATGTGCACACCCTGTGGTTGACATCCCATATTTATTGGATCATTGTGTTTCCTTGCCTTCAAATTCTTTTTCAAGCCTTTGTGGATTCTACAGTGACAATATCAAATTAAACCATGATAATGTCAATATGTGCAATTTAACATGTTTTCCACAACTAATATGCACAGGTCTGATTTTCAAAACAAAGGAATGCATTTAGGTAAGTAGTAGCTGTCATTCTGTCAGTGAAAGTGAAGGATGAATGAAGTATTTCAATATCCTTTCAATAATACATTTCTGCATGTTTAATCCTGCCTTATATCCAGAATAGCCTTAGACAAGGGTTAGAGGATAAATCTAAGAAAGAGTCACAGGTATCATTAAGTAATGGGACTAAAATTGAATCTTATAAGGAGAAACATAAAAATACCTTAAATACAGGCCCTAAAAATATTGGGTCTATAGGAAGCATTGAGAATGGACTGTGGAGGGATATAAAAAAAATAAAACAGGAATGGAAACAAAATGGGTGTCTGGTAATCCAGTCATTGGTTCTGAATCCTATCTGAAATTTTCAGAATTATCTGGGGAACTTATTAAAAATACTGAGGCCCAAGCCCCAACCTCTAAAGAATTGGTTATAAGATCTAGAAATAAGTATTTTTAGCCATATCCCTGGTGAACTGATACAGTTTCTTCCTTCCACACTGGTCTTTGGCCCATCATTTGGAACTCAATAACTTGGAAGAAAATCAGAGAAGTGAAATATTTAAAAACAGCAGCTTTTTATTTTATTTATTTATTTATTTTTTAGCTTTATAAGTCAGATTAAAGTTATGAATTCTAAAAGTATCTGGTGAAAAACAATAACATTTTTAAAAAAGTGTTTGGGACCATTAACTTGGATGTAATTTTCAATTATTATGTGATAACTATTATTATATAAAATATTATATTTGATTATATATAATAGCTATATATTATTTATGTATTTGATTATATATAGCAATTATATAACAGCTATATATTATATTTAATGAGTCATAAATAACTACTAATAGCTTTAAATGGAAACATAACTTTATATATTTTTTGTAAATACATAATCCAAATCAAAAGGAAATGATATCATTTCACAGAAAAAGGTTATTTTCAAAGGAATAAATCCATGTAAGCTTAGTTTGGCCTCAATGTCAAAACCCAAAGTATTTATATATACTCAAGTTTCAACAATACTGCCAACACATGAATATATTACACTGTAATGTTCCAAAGAGCATCAAAACTTATTCTAAAATCTTTTTCCTGACAACTATTTCTAAGTGTATAACAGTAAAAAGAGCTGTTCTATAAAATTTTTTATAGCAGCAGTATCTAATGACAAAAGTTAGAATATTTTATATCAATTCAATGTTATTTCATGGAATACTGTGCAGATATCAAAATAACAAAAGTACAAATGTGACAACTTTTGGAATTCTTTAAGGTATAGTTTTGAGTTAAAAATAACAAATGATTTTTATACATCAAGATTATAAATCTGTAACTACACATTTATGTATGAGCACAAAAACAGACCTAAATGAAAAGTGTTAAAACAGTAATCATGGTAAAATAGCAGGATTATGAGAGATTTTTAAGATATTTAACTTTTAATGTATTTTTATTTAAGTTATCAATTTTAAAAAAGTGTTAATGATTTTTTTAAAATTTCCAAATAAAGAGAAAGACTATATTAATTTGGCTTAGAAATTATTTTTGGCCTATTATCATTTTTGGCATAGTTGAAGACACTCATTATTCTCTCTCTGACTTTCTTCAGCAGTTGGGATATAGAGAAGGAGAAATAAATAACTTCCATTCACTCATTCAGCAAAGAGATACTCTACTACGTTCAGGCTATGCAGCAGAATTTGAATAAGCATCCTCATGTGTTCATGCAGGTGATGGATGCTTTTGTTCCTCGTTTTAGCTAGTGCTGAACAGCAATTTGTGTGACAAGCCCCAGGATCCATGCAACCTCTGAGTCCTGATGCCTATGGCTAACATTCTTATTCAGGTGTCTTTTCTAACATGTATAATAGCCAATTTAAGAGTGGTAGGATGGTCATGAGTATATCAACTTTACACCATTAAAGACATAGAATGCAATTATATAACTGCTTTGAAAACAACTGGTATATGAAAAATGCTCCTGGTCTTCTGTGATTCCACACAAAATGAAGGCTTCTAGCTGGAGCTTATTTCACCATTCAAATTAGCATCCATCATAAAATACAAGCATGTTATTAAGTATATACTGCAAAAGTACAAATAAAAAGGCAGATTTTATTAAAGAAAGAATAATTCCCAGTCACCATTGGATATAATATGTAGATTTTGGAATAAGAGAATAAAACAAAACCATAACAATATGAAACTAAATAACGGAAGTTCTCAACAAATCCTTTGTTTCTATTTACACTGGTCATAGAAGTTAAAATTGTTAGAGCCTATGCAAAGTAAAAAGCACTGTAACCAATTGTGGAATTTTTAAGTACTACCTACCCAGTGGGAAAAGAGCTGTATTACATTTCTTTTCTGTGTAAACAATTTAAGCAAGAAAAAAACAGCTAGTGTACAATTTATAAAATTGTTACTTTAGTTTTTGTGGGGGTGAGGAGGGTGTGTAATTAAATATTGTTTGGTATTATACTTTTATCCAGGAAATACAATAACTCTACACTTATAGTGTTTGCAACTTACTCTGGTTCCTTTAAGCCCTTTGGCTGCTAGATAATTTTGCACTTAGATATCTCATTGATATAACTGAGTAAGCATGTTCAAAACATTTCTTTTTTAGGTGTCTCCACACTGCTTTCCATAGTGTCTGCACCAATCTGCATTCCCACCAAGAGTGCAAAAGAATTCTCCTTTCTCCACATCCTCACCAGCACATTTGTTGATTTATTAACGATGGCCATTCTGACAGGTGTGTGGGGATATCTTATTGTGGTTTTAATTTGCATTTCTCTGATGATTAGTGACCTTGCACATCTTTTCATATGTCTATTAGATAACTGTACGTCCTCTTTGGAGAAGTGTTTATTCAGGTCCTTTGTTCATATTTTAATTGGGTAGTTTGGTTTTTTTGGTGTTCAGTTTTGTAAATTCTTATAAACTTTGGATATTAACCCCTTATCAGAGATATTGGCAAATATGTTCTCCCATATAGTGGGTTGTCTTTTTATTTTGTTGATGATTGCATTTCCTCTGCAAAAAATTTTTAGCTTGATGCAGTCTCATTTGTTTAATTTTTTCTTTTGTTTCCCTTTCCTGGGGAGATATATCTGATAAAATATTGCTACAAGTTATGTCTGAGATTTTGCTTCCTATGTTTTCTTCTAGGATTTTTATAATTTCAGGTCTAACTTTTATGTCTTTAATCCATTTTGAATTTATTCTTGTGTGCAGTGTGAAAAGGTAATCTGGTTTCATTTTTCTGCATATATCTATCCAATTTCCCCAACACCCTTTATTGAAGAAACAATCTTTAGCCCATTGTATGTGCTTGCTTCTTCTGTTAAATATTAATTGACTCTGCCTTTTGACCCAGTGATCCCACTTCTGGGAATATATCTGAAGGAACACAAAACACTAATTTGAAAGAACATAAGCACCCTTATGTTCATTGCGGTGTTATTTATAGTTGCCAGGTTATGGAAGCGGTCCAAGAGTCCATCAGTAGATGAATGGATAAAACAACTATGAGACATTTACATGATGGAATACTACTTGGCCATAAAAAAATAAGAAAATTTGAGACAGCATGGATGAACCTGGAGAACATTACGCTAAGTGAAGTAAGCCAGTCAGAGAAAGACAAATACCATATGATTTCACTCATATGTGGAATCTAATGAACAAACTGAACTAACATGCAAAACAGAGACAGACTCCTAGATAGAGAGCAGGCTGACAGGTAAGGGTTGGGGGTAGGGGGTGGAGGGATTGAGCAAAAAACGAAAAATGACTCATGGACATGGATAACAGTGTGGTGGTTGTGTGGGGAGGAGGTATGAGGGTACTAAATGATAATGGAAAAAATACAATAAAAATAAATTAAAAAGTCACTTTATTAAAAAATTTTGTTTAATCTAATAAAGGTCATTTCCCATTTCTGGACCCTATTTCAAATGTAAGAATAATAAAATTGACCCTATTTATCTAACAGGATTACCAGAAGAATAAAATAAAATATATGTATTTCTAAAACCAAAAATTGGGGAAAACATAAAGTACTACACAACTCTATGTAGGCCGCTGTTATTTCCCTTCTCTTTGTTCTACATTTTACTTATGAACAGTGAAAGGGAACAACAAAATCCAAAAAACAAAAACCTGTGCTGTTGTAGAATCTCAAACTTCATTGTCTGATGTCTCTAGGCAGTTCTACAGCTTGCTCATTTTCAGATTTGCCTCCTCCTCCATACTTTATTCTGAATACCAATGCTGCTGTGCACTCATCCCAGTGGAAGGCGCGCAGAGGATCCTAGGAGTCTGAAGATGACAAGTTGTGCATCTATCTAGTCTTACGTCTTTATGTTACACACTGCATGCTGACCGTGTCATTCAGACTTTCTCTTTTCCCTCCCTAGGACACTCAATTTGGGAGGACGTGAGTCCTGAATAAGTCCTGCAGTCAAATTGGGACTTCAGGGGACACCTGCAGGTCACAACTGAAAAGAATATATAATGTGCGTTGAGCTTGTTTTTGTTTGGTTCTCTAACTACAATCAAAACAAAATCTTCTGTCCTTGACCCCATCCACCAATCCTGTTTCCTTCCAGCAAACCACCTCTCTTACTTTCATTGCTGCTGCCCAAAGCAACCTGGACACCTGGACTCATCCTGAGATAAACCTCCTTCACACATGGTATAAAGCAATCAAATCTAGTCAATTCCCAGATTCTGACATAGCTTCCTATATGAACTGTTTGCCTACTAGTATGACAGTGTCATCCCTTGACTATCTGCCTCTAATTCAGCTAATAGTGAATTATTATAATGTGCCTAAACTGCTTTCAAGAGGGCCACTACCTAACCCATTTTCATTATGGGCAGCTCAGAGTCCATCTCTCAACATGGCACCTCAAACTTTTGTGTCCATCATAATCACCAAGCATGTTTGTTAAGACATAGGTTGCTGGTCTCAAAATTTATGAATCATATCTGGGGTTAGGCCCTATAACCTGCCTTTCTAACAAGTTCCTATATGAGGATGCTGCTGCTTGCCCTGAAAATACACTTTGAGAAACACAGATCTATAACAGTTGTAAACTCCTCTTTCAGGATTTCAGAGCCGTCCACAATTAAAAGCCACCTCACTTATTCCATTACACCTAACAAATACTTCTCTGTTAGATGGAAAGATGTGGATTTATAGTGAGGTTAATGACACCAGCTTCAAGGCTTGTCTTCTGCATAGGCCTTTATGATGGCTTTATAATTAATTTGTGTTATTTTCTTTAAAGAGAACCCTAAACATATTTAAGTCACACAAAGCCTGGATCTTCCCCTGCTGCTAGAATATAGGTTTTTTCATTGATTTATGAACATGTTAAACTTCTTTTCATTTATGTATCCTGTTTGATCTGTTCTCCTTTCTTAGGAAGTTCTTAAGCCTTCACTCAGCACTTGCTCTTCTCTCACAGCATTTTCAACTGTCAACTACTTTTCTGTGCGTTGCTACTGGTTCTTTGTATATGTTTCTCTTTAAAGAGAGTGGATGTAAAATCCTTTTGGATGTTACTTTGCCAATCTATCTATCTATCTATTAACTAATGTCAGGAGTAAGTTAATCAGGTTAACTAACTATTACAATAGAAGTGAGTTTTTGTGGGAGACTTACTAACTAACAAGTATTGTACTATGGGCTTGAAATAAATTATTTCAACTAAACTCAGATTTTTCTTAAAATAAGCTACGAGTATTGTTGCAATAATTGTTGTTTTAAGATAAAACTGAGGCACTGAAAGGTTAAATAACATTCTCAAAGTTTTTTTGGCTAATATAGAGTATGTATTCAAACTCCAAACTATGGGACTGAGAAACCTTAACTCTTAATCAGCTAAACTAGAGGCTGTAATCCATTATGTTGGAGTGTAGTGGTTATGAGGAGGTCATTTCAATCATTTACCTTCTCTCTATTGCCTACAAGACTTCAAGATAGGATGTTATCCTCACTTAGAGCACAACAACACTGTGCACAACAGCACTGCACCAGCTCCAAACAGAACAGATACACATGGAAGTCAAAATGAAAACATTGAAGAATATCAGAGATGTTATTTTTATAGCTTACAAACTGATAAAATACTAGTTAACAGACTGTGATGATTGTTACTCTTTTGATGAATGTCTTATTATAATTCTATTGTTAATAGGTAATCCTAGTCTATTTGCAATATTATTTTCCTTACTTGTATATGCATTGCCCGAGTTGTGATAACTCTGGACTTACGCAATGATTTCTTGACTCAGAGATATACCTCAGGGCATGTTAACATTTCCACGGGACTTTAACAATTTAAAGGAAAACAACTCAAACTCAAGTCAGTCACCTTTGGCATGAGGTAGAAACTAGTGGGTTCAAATTCAAATTTGGGGTTGACTTTCATTTTTCTGAGCCAGAAAGATTGAGTACGTAGTTCTTATAGCCTGCCCATTACCCTATAGATACCAAAAAAATTTATATACATTGTGATATTCATCATAATATTTATGCAACCTAGAGAGAAGCTGCCTAATACAATTCCCTATATTAATATAAAACTAAAAAATGAAGTTAATACATGCACAACATGTGGGCAAAAGCAACTTCTGTCTCTACTTAATATATTGCCATATTTTTCTTTATTTATCACGTTATTGCTTCTTTTAATCATAACATTAGTATCAACTCTATGATGAAATGATGTCAAATTTATATTTACAGAACTGTCATCCACAATAATTATTAGACACATACTATATCAATATAACCAAGAAGTAACAGAAAAATCTGTATTCATATCATCCTACATGTACAGTCAAAAGCTGAATAGGCTAGAATGTTATTAAAAGATTTAATCCAGAACTTCATTATTTATTAAATGCCTTAAAGGATACTAAAATAATCACTAGATTTCCAAAACAAAGATGATGGAATATAGAAGAGATGGAAGTTTTGCAAAAATGCTTTTCAGTAGATATCTGTTAAATCAATACCTGAGAGGTGACTTTAATTTAAAGGAGTATTTTTGATGTGCCCAAAATTAAATGTCTTGTGTTCAGTACCAATCTATCACAGTTATGCAAAAGGTTATTTCCATATAAAACATCATTAGATATTTGTAATAAGATCAGAGGCATTTCATTTTCAATCAGAGACACCTATAAGACCCACAAGTTAAATGTACAGAGAAAAATACCAGTGACAATAAATTTTAAAACTTACTTAAAGCCATGTATAATAGTTGGAGAGCTGAATGCTGGATGCTCTTTAAATCCTTTGCTCTTGATAGAGGTGTTTGCAGTTAGATTCTCTCTTCCTTGAAAATATGGCTAGGTGGCTACTAATATTAGCAACACTGTACTCCAAAATAACTGGCTGGTTTGGCTCAGTGGATTGAGCGTCGGCCTGCGAGCTAAGTGTCGCTGGTTCGATCTTCCAGTCAGGGCACATCAGAGAAGGAAAACTCTGACTCCAAAAAACCTCCGCTGCCTTGCGGCATACCTCTTCAGGGGAAAGGCTAAGGGAGTAAACCCCGACAGAAAATCCGGAGCCGGAGTCCCTAAGGCGGTTTGACGTTGTAGTCAACACCGGCAACTCCTGCGGCGCACCTGAACCCAAGCTGTATTGACTCCGTCTTTCCCTTGGACCCTTCAGCTGCGAAGAGAGGGGGGATCTGCTGCATGGGCAACAGCAGACCCTCCATATCACCCTGCCCAGGCTCTGTAGCTTCAGCTTCACTGGAGAGGACACTCCAGCGTCATCGCAAGATGTCGATTCAACACGGGAGGAGACAGATACCGTGTCACTCCCGAGTCAGACTGCACAACCATTCTCGGCGGTGCAGATGGACTCTTAAGAAGCTACACCATGGTCTCTCGAGACGGACGGCTGCCGACGACGACGACGACTCCAAAATAACAAAGGTCCTGTTTTCCATTTCATCTTTCTCTTACTCAGCAAGAGCAGCATGGCAATTATTTTCATAGTTTTCTTTTTCAGTCAATGATGCATTTATTTTTAAATATATTTTATTGATTATGGTATTAAGTTGTCCCAATTTTCTTCCTTGGACCCCTCTGCCCAGTACCCCCATTACTTCCAGCAATTCTCTCCATTAGTTCATATCCATGGGTCATGCATATAAGATATTTGGCTTTATATTTACTACATTATTCTTAACATATCCTTGTCTATTTTGTACCTACCAATTATGTTTGTCCCTGCACCTTTTCCCCCATTCTTCCCTTTCCACCTCCCAGCCGATAACCCTTCAGATGACCTCCATATTTATGATCCTGCTCCTGTTCTGGTTGTTTGCTTGGTTTGTTTTTTTAGATTCAGTTGTTGATAGTTGTGAATTTGTTGCCCTTTTAATGTTTGTAATTTTCATATTTTACTTAAATAAGTCCCACTAACATTTCAATTAATAATGGCTTGGTGAAGATGAACTCCTTTAGCTTTACCTTGTCTGAGAAACACTTTATCTGCCCTTCCATTCTAAATGATAGCTTTGCTGGACAGAGTAATCTAGGGTATAGGTATTGCTTTGAATACTTCTTGCCAGTCTCTTCTGGCCTGCAAACTTACTTTTGAGAAATCAGCTGACAGTTTTATGGAAACTCTCCCTTTAGTTAATTCTCTGCTTTTCTCTTGCTGCTTTTAATATTATCTCTCTATCTTTAACCTTTGGCACTTTAATTATGATGTGTTTTGGTGTGGTTCTCTTTGGGTCCAACTTATTTTGGACTCTTAGCTTTCTGGACTTCTATGTCTATTTCCTTCACCAAATTAGGGAATTTTTATTTCATTATTTCGTCAAGTAAGTTTTCAATTTCTTGCTCTTCCTCTTCTCCTTTTGGGGATCCCTAGGATTCAGATGTTGGTAGGTTTGGAGATGCCCCAGAGACTTCTAATGCTCATTGTTTTGAATTCGTCTTTCTTCTTGCTGTTCTGATTGAATGTTTATTTTTCTTTTTTCTGTTCACAATTATTGATTTGAGTCTCACCTTCATCCCCTTCACTGTTGGTTCCCTGTACATTTTTCTTTATTTTCTTTAATGTAACCTCATTTCCATCTACATTTTTTTTATGCTGTTGCTGTACTCAATGAGTTATTTGAGCATCCTGATAACAGTGTTTTAAATTCTGCCTCTGATAGGTTGGCTATCTCCATTTCATTTATTTATTTTTCTGGAGTATTGTTCTGTTATTTCATTGGGCCATATTTCTTTGTCTCCTCGATTTTATAGCCACCCTGTGTTTGTTTCTGTGCATTAGGTAGAATATCTTTGACTCCCTGCCTTAGTAGAATGGCCTATTGTAGAAGATAAGACTTGTAAATTGGGTGGGGTGGAGACATAGGTGTTTGCCAGGGTGGGGCATCCTGTTTCACTGTTTTGTGGCTCTGTGTGGGAGAGGTCTCAAAGAGGGGACAGTGCCACTGCCTGAATTCTGGAAGTTTGCATGAGAGGAAACTGTCTCCTGCCACTTTCCCTGTTTCTAGTCTCTTAACTTTCTCCCCATATGCAACTGTGCCCTTCCAGCAGTTGCCCTGGTGATGAATCCCAGATGGGGTGGGTCTGCGTAAGTCCTACATCCTGTCCTTGCAGGCCATTTAAGAAGAATCTTCTGATAATCTGGCAGTTTCTTCTGCAACCCTAACTCTCACAGTTTCTTGTAGCCAGAAGTTATGGGGATTTATCTTCCTGGCACTGGAGTCCTGGGCTCCTGGGTGCTCTGGTCTGGGACTGGGATCTTTCCCAATTTTTATCCAGCACATGTGAATGGAGAACTGCCCATTCTGTTACCCCTCCACACCACTACCTCCCTCTCCACATCTTTGTCCCTCCTACTCATCTTCTGGATGAATGCAGCTTCTTTAAATCCTTGGTTGTCATACTTCCATGCAACTTGATTTACTGATGGTTCTGCGTGATATTTGTTTTGTAGTCTAGTTGTAATTGTTTTCTGTAGTTGTGCGATGAGGTCTATCATGTTTACCTATGCCTCAATCTTGACCAGAAGTCCCATATTTTATAGTTTTATATAGATAAAATTTAGGTCAATTATCAATTAAACCATGAAAACAAAAATAAATACAGAACCTTCTTTTAGCTACAGCATTCTACACAGATAATTAAGTTTCCTTCCTTTCTTCTTTCCTTTTTTCCTTCTTGCCTTCTTTCCTCTCTTTCTTCCTTTCCCTCTCTCTATTTTTGCAATTTTAAAATAACTTTATTGATTAGAAATTTTTAAGCACTATATCTTGAAGCAATTGATTTAACAGATTTTTGAAGAGTGGTTCCATTGTTAATTGTTGAAAAGAATATTAAGCTATGAAATTAAATAAATCAAACTTTTTATAAAACTATAAAATAAATTATTACTCAGTATAAATGTTAGTAGATGAATACTGAAAGCCATCAACAAGGAGTAATTTATGTGTAGCATGTTATACAGCATCTGGCCCATATTTAGAGCTCAATAACTCTTATCTAATAGTATTTTTAATAATAGCTGCATTATTGATGACAAAGAGATTTAGTGCAAAATGATGTTTAATATGTAGTATTATGTCTATGTACATGTGCAGGTGTGTATTTGAGAGAAAAAGATAGAAAGAAGGAGACCAAACCTAGCAATCAGATCTCCTACAGAGTTACATTCTTTTTCAATGTATAACAAGCAAGTTATAATCAACAGCATTTAATTACTTTAAAAAAATTAATCATTGATGCAAGAAGGAAAGAAAAAGCAAGACAAACCATGGTACCTTAAGATTTTTCCTACTGAATGAACACTGATAAAAATATTCTGAATCATTGTTTCACTCAGTTTATGCTATTCATGAACTAATAAACAGGAAGAATACAAAAAAATTGAATGGTTAATGAATCACATTGTTTTCCACCTCATGAACAGCAGAGACAGCCTGTGATTCATCCAGCTCCCACTCCCATAATTGTGATGGTTCCTACACTCCCTTCCTCCAACTAAATCAAATGGTTAACACTGAAACTCTCAATAATAGACACATATTACCTTTTTATGTATAAAGATTAAAGAGTCACACTGTTGAGAAAATTCTAAAGTGTCATTATATCATGAAAGCTCTAGAAAATCAATTTTGAAAGACCTAAGTGTAAATTGGTTGGCATTAGAAATCATGGCAAAAAGAACACACTTCTGTAGGAGATAATTAGACCCAATTACTAGGTGAAGTCATTCTATTGATTTAAGACCCAGACAACATTTCAAGATGTGTATATGCGTATCTGTATATGTGATTGAGTGTATGTGCCATAAAAATTGTGCCATACCAACATTATAGCTATGATTACATAAGTATTCATTTTCATTAATAACACTTCCATGATTTGAAAACCGATATGGTTTATGAATTGGAATAATCAACACTATTAAAATGTCTATACTACCTAGAGTAATCTATAGATTCAACATAATCTTCATCAAAATACTAATGGCATGTTTCACAGAACTAGAATAAATAATTCTAAAATGTGTACAGAACTACAAAAGATCCTGAATAGCCAAAGCAATCTGGAGAAAGAAGAACAAGACTGGAGGTACCATGTTCCCTGACTTCAAATGTTACCACAAAACTATAATAATAAAAAAGGTTTTGTAACAAAAACAGACACACATGTCAAGGTAAAAGAATTTAAGGCATAGAAATAAACCTGCTCATATATGAACAATTCATTTGTGACAAGGCTGCCAAGAATATACAAAGAAGACAGGACAATTTCTTCAATAAATGGTGTTAGAAAAACTAGGCAGCCACATGCAAAAGAATAAAGTTATATTACTATCTTCTACAATACATCAAAATTAACTCAAAATGGTTTAAAGACTTAAATGTCAGACCTGAAACTATGAAGTTCCTAGAAGACAACATAGCTGTTAAGTCCTTTCCAATAAGTCTTAGGATGGATTTTATGGATCTTACCTCAAAGGCAAGAGAAACAAAACAAAAATAAAGAAATGGGACTATGTCAAAATATAAAGTTTCTGCATAGTGAAGGAAACCATCATTGAAATGACAAAGCTACCTACTAAATGAGAGAATATATTTGCATATTATACATCTGATAAGAAGTAAATATTCAAAATGTATAAAGAACTAATTCAAATTAATCCCCAACAACAAAAATCCCCAAACAACTTAATTAAATAATAGAAAGAACATCTGGATATACCTTTTTACAAAAAAATACATGCATATAGCCAAAAGACACAGGAAAAGATGTTTAACATCACTAACTGTTAGGGAAATTTAAAATAAAATCATAATGAGATATTACCTCATGCTTGTTAGAATGGCTATTATCAAAAAGACAAGAAATAACTGTTGGAAAGGATCTTGAGAAAAGGGGGCTCTTAAACACTGTTGGTGGGACTGTAAACTGATTTACCCACCATGGGAACAGTCTAACTACCATATAATCCAGTTATTCCACTTCTTGGTATTTATTCAAAGAATATGAAAGCAATAATTTAGAAGATATGTGTACCTTGTGTTTATTGCAGAATTATTTACAGTAGCCAATATATGGAAACAGCCTAAGTGCCCATCAATAAATGAATGGTTAAAAAAGATGTGGTATATAGAGACAACGGAATACTACTGAGCCATAAAAAATAATATCTGACCATCTGTGACAACATAAATGGACACTGAGGGTATAATGTTAAGTGAAATAAGTCAGAGGAGAAAAGAAAAAAGTACCATATGATTTTACATGTAAGTGAAATGTTTTTTTAAAAAGAAACAAACAAAATAAAGCAAAACAAACTCATAGATACAGAGAACAGATCAATGGGTACCAAAGTGGAAGAGAACTGGAGGATGAGAAAAAAGTGAGGAGGCCAATTGCATGATTATGGATAGCAACTAGACTTTTGGGGCAATCACTTTGTACTGTAGAGGTGCCAAATACAGATGTTGTATGCCTGAAACATAATACTTTAAAAAGTAATACATGGCAACTGTAAAGAATTTAGCATATCTAGGTGAATGTATTGGAAATACACAAATCACCCATGAAAACGCCATTCAGAAATAACCAATGCAAAGATCATATTGTAGTTTTCCCAGAAATTGTCCTAAACACATGCTTGTTTATTATGTAATACACAGACATACACACTCACACACACCTTTCTCTCTCCTAAAATATGGATCATTCTTTTGTACCCTACTTTTGGTTTAAGTTATCTTTATAACATAAGTATTTTCATGTATCATTAAATATTAAGTAAAAGAATCATAATTTCATCCAGTTTCTTTACAGTCTTTTGAGAAGAAGTTCAATTATCTTGATCTGTATTTTTGATCTTATACCTCTCTTATTTCTTGCAGCTCTACTCCAAAAAGGTAGTTCCTCCTTCTGCATTTCCATTGCCTCCATTCACCATTTCTTTTCTTAAAAATTTATTAAAATATCCTCCATAGTCAAAGATCTCTGTTGAGTCTACTTCCTCTTTAAGAAGTAGTTCTGGCTCTCCTTTCCTTTGCTACCAAGCTTCTTGAATTAATTGTCTAACTTTATATTCTTTTTACTATAACCATTGCTTCTCATGGTGAATTTGTAATTGTCAATTACAAAAATAAATTTTTAGTTTTACAAAGCTAGTTTTTATCTCAATCAGGTTTTCTTCTCACTAAAGCATTTAACAGTAGACTACTCCTTGTTTGTTTAGCTTTTCTTCTAGAGCTTCCATGGCAGTATTCACTTCTGGCTGTTCATTTACAACTTTTTTCTGCTGTCCACAACAGCACCTCTCTTGTAAATAACCCCTTAAATGTTATTTGGATTTGGTCCACACACTCATACATTCTCTCTCCCACTATTCTCCTGGGACAGGCACACTGACCTCCATGGCTCCACTGTCATCTAACCACAGGTAACCGTCAAAACTGCAGATACCTGAGTAAATATTAAAAATATAGCCTGAATTTTAAGTGAAGATTAGAATGTGAGATACAAAGGAATATCAAACTTAATTTACAAAAATTATACTTTGTTACTCTCTTCTTTAATTTACCCTTCCTTCCCCTCCTGACTTTGATATTTGGTTAATGGTATTACTACCCACCCAGTTACTCAACTTGGAAATCATCAAATCTCTTTGGATTTATCTTTCTCTGTTGCTGTATCTTTCCACAATTCATTTCTAATCTGTTTTTTTCTCATCACCATCACAATTACCTTTTTACATAGGACAGATTAAATAAATCAATCAGATTCAAGAGATTCAAAAACTTTAATGGTCCTGTTAACAGGATTCAATCTATATCTTCTATTCAATTCCTTTACGTTTTGGCCCCAAACCCCTCTTCTAATCTCTGTTCCTGCATAATTAATTATTCTCTTTATTCCACACAAGCAGCATGACTCTCTCTTTCATCTAGGTTCCCATGGCTCAGTTTTCATGCCAATACTTATGGCTCTCAACTCCTTCTGTCTTAGTAAGTTCTTAGCAAGTCTGTCCTCCTTGTCAGATTACAAGTTCCTGAAAGATAGGAACCACTTCATTCATCTCTGTAACTCCCACACTAACACAATTCTCACTAAATATTTAGGGCTCAATAAATATCTTAAAAGCTAATGTAAGTAACTAAAATCATTCTGATATCTGTAAGAATAAACTGCTTTAGACAAGGTTAATTCAATATGAAAACGTGTTTTTGTGTAGCTAAAACTTATTAAAATTTAGTGCATGTCCTTTCTTCAAAAGAACTCCAAAAACTTTCTTGAGCATTGGCATGACTTCTTATAATATTCCACATGTTATTAAGTGAGAGGTATGAATATTTCTCCCTGGTATGGATAAAGAAAATAAGACTAATAGAGGTTAAGTTACTCATCATTGTCACCAAGCCAGCAGGTGATACAGTAAGGATTAAAAACACTTACTTTGAATTTCCATTCATTAACATAGTCACTCCATGAAGCATTCATTCAACAGTAACTCCCCATCTCTTTATGAGGACAAATGAGATAATGTCTGTAAGACAATTTGAGCTACTCAGGAAAAGCAGGCTATATCATTTAAGAGATGAATATGATAAATTGAATTCACAAATAAGTGAATTGGCTCAAAGCCTCTGGCGAGAGGAAGTTATTGTGTCATTTTCCCAATCATCTTGCCAATTTACCTCAAGCTTTACAGTCATACAAGTCTTCTATGGAGCTCAGCAAATGAACTTCTTGAAAATGAGTTTTGGTCTCAACTCAGTAAATTTTCTTTGTACGTTCCCCATATTCTCTCCAATAGTTCACTGACCCATTAAATCACCAAAAGCTACTTCTCATCAAAATCAGAATACAAGCACATTTGACTTTTTTCATGGCTAATACTTTAACAATAGTTTATATAACAACATTGATTTTATATAAAAGCATTTTCTCTTTTACATTATTACATTTTTATCTTTAGGTTCTATATGAGAATTCACCATATAAGCCTTCAAGAGTATACTTTCGCATAGCAGGCTTTTTCAATAATAGCACCTACTACATAGGACCCAAGGGCACCCATTAAGTGCTCAATGATATTTTCTACAAGACATATTTTTGTCCTCTGAGAGCATTTCTAGCACTCTCAGAAGGGCAATACAATCAATGCAACCTCCAATAGTTCTGAATTTAACAATGTGAATGCTACTGAAATAGCCATAGTGGATGAAGAAGCTGCTGATACATGTGCTAATATGAATAATATGCAGCCAGACAAAGCTGGCCATGTCCTGTCTTTTTCACTGTTTAGAAAAATAGAATGATTTCATTTAGGGTAGATCTGCTGAACAGAAATAGCATAGAATTCAATTTGATTTCATAAGTAAACCCTGCTCTAAGAAAAGTGGCTCTGTATAAACCAAAAAAATGCAATTTAAACAACACAAACCATTTCAGATATCTTGAGCGTTCATTCGGTATTACTATAAATGAAGTTTCATTTTAAGTGAATTATACTGTCACTTCTGGGAATCTAAATAAATTTTGCTCTCCAAGCAATTTATAGACATTGATATCTCCTTACAGTTTAAAAAATATCCCTCTTTACAAAGATAAGGCAGATGGGTACCAGCAGATGGGCACCATGAGGGGAAAAAGGAATGGTGCCCACCTGTTACTGTGGATGTGCCCATGGTTCCAGGTTTACTGAGAAAGGGGTTCTATTTTTACATTTGTTTCACTTATGATGGAGCAATTGGATAATTAGGGTTAAAACAATTTTACTACTTTAGTATTTTTAAAATTTAAATACATGCCAACATAAAATCATAACTGTTTTTGACCACTTTCTACAAAAGTTATAAAATATACAGGAATTTAGAAAATTATTGCTATAAACTGTCTATAAGTGATTTAAAAATATAATGCACGTAAATTTATCAGCAGTGGTAAGGACAAAATTGGTGATAGCATTTGCTGTGCACAGGGAAGAATCACAAATCCAATAATCTCAGACTGATACTTCAGAAAGGACATGTCAATTTAGCACTAATGCTGTAGGTCACAGAAAATAACAACTTTAAAGACCCACAGATATATATAATTCAGGCGGATTTCAGAGTCAAGGTCAAGATTTGCATACAGACACATTTTTATACCTACCTCTTTTTTTTTTTTTTTTTACTAATAATACAACTCTTTGTTGTCACTCTGCTTATTTTTTTTTAACAAATCTTTGATTTGAAGTAACTCATCTATTACTAATATGCAATGTGTCCTCATTTATTACCAGTCTTTTGACATTGCCTTGTCATAACCAAAATGACTTGTAAATCTACTCAGCAAATATTGACTAATTGCTGATTATATACAAATTGTGTTTGGAATAGCATAAGTTATGTGAGGAAAATAGCATCATCAGGCTCTAAATGAACTTGCAATTTAATTAGAAAAAGTCATAAAGGGGTAAAATTAATAAAAAATGAGACATGCATACTGCATTTCAAAAAAACATAAACAAAATGCATTATGTAAGATAACAATAAATGAGGTGGCCTAATAATGAGTTAATGATTAAGGTGGCAAGTATTCTCCCAGAAGATTCCCAAAAAGAACCAATAAACTAGAAGTCATCCTATTTCAATAATGGCAACTATATATTCTCTTGGCCCCTCTGATTCATTGAGTGGGTTTCAGAAGAGTGCTATGTTCTTGAGTCATTCCCATGTCTAACTACAATAAGTATATGAGAGATGGCACTCACAGCTCTATTTTGCCTTCCCCTTTTGCTCATTCTCCTTATGTAGTCAAGCTATACGCACTGTCTCCTCTCCTAAACACCTCAGCTCTCTTGCATTCTGCACTTAAGTACTGCAATGGCCCATTGCATTCTAGTCTGTCTGCCTCTAAATGTAATAATGTAGGATGATCATAAAATATTCTTTTCTGAAATCTAAATACAACCATGTTACCCAAGCCCAAATCAAACTCATAAATTAAATTTGCACTTAATTTATTTGGCAGAAAAGAACATTCCTGATCTCGTGATTTCATAAATATCTAGTCTCATAACAACCATTCTCACTTTTCCCTAGAGTACAAAGCTAATTACAGCTCCTTGAACCACCCCATTATTCATGTCTTTTTTTCCTCATATGTTTTTTCCTGTTCTTAAATCCGCACCCCACACCACAAAGTTCACATGAGAATCTTCTCCTTTTAAAAATATCAGTTCACATAATTGTCTGTGAGGTTTTCCCCACCATTTTCAGACAGTAGCTCCTTTAAAAAAAACTATTGCTATATCTTCATTGCAATGTTTACTTTTTGTGGATCCCCCAAAAGATTATAATACTTGAGGGAAGGCATGTATTATTTCACTGATATGCTCCCAGGACCTGAACATCACTCTGGCAATAGAAAGTATTCAGTAAGTGCTTAAGGAGAGGAAGGGTAATGTTAGAGAAGCCAGAAATGGGGATTATCTGGAAGGCAGAGGGGAAGCTGCAAGGGACTCATGGAGGGGATAAAGCAAACCCAGGAACATCCCTGGCACAATGAGCTCAGAGGACACTTGTTTGGGAGAGAAGGGTGTCTGGATCAGGTGTCATAGCTTGATAAGCTGGCTTTTCTGTAATTTGTTTTATTAGACACTATCAATCATTTACAAACTTAAAAAAATAACTATAAGTAAATGTTCTATATTTTAACTATAAATAAATGTTCTATATTTGAGTGACAATACTTTTTATAAATTTTATGCAAACAAGCCTTTGATTTTCTATAATATTGTCTTTTTCAGAATGCACAGGTATTGTTATGTTTTTCTTTTTTAGTCTGGGTGTGGTGTACATTTATTTTTTCTAAAAGTCAAGTACTTATTACAGGCAGAATCCATCTGTAAAAAAAAAATCATACAAAAAAATAACAACATAAAAGCTTTTATTTGGTTGGGTGATACTCACTTATCCCAGTTTGACTATGTCACATCATGTGTGACTAATGCCAATGCATCCAACCACCTGCCTTCTTGCCACCAGCCACTGACAAGCTGCAGTTAAATAGAAGCTGAAGTACATTGACAGACAAAATTATTTTTGGATTCACTACCAAACTAAAGCTTTGTTGAATCCATAGCAACCCAAGCCATATTCATTTTTGTCTGGATTACTAAACAGGCAAAGTATCTGTCAGAAGGGCTGAACCCCTGAAAAAGTATACCCACATTAGGAGATAAAATGCAGGTATTCCTTTCTTCCCAAACTGCAAAGCAAAAATAAAAATCAGAAAGAACTGTCCATCAAGAAAGCGGCTGGAAAAATAAAAACAGTAAAATATAAGGTTGGCATGTTGCTCGTATATATTAGCCAAATCCCCACAGGAAAAAAACACCATGTAGATTTCAGTCAATAAAACAGATATCTGACAAGAGGTCAAATACTTCAATCCAGACTGTTATAATATATATGTATGCAGAGTTATGAGGATAGACTCATCATAATAACACTAACATCAACATGTTTGGTTTTAACGAGATTATGTGTCTGTCATCTGTTAACCCTAATCATATGGGACTACAAAGTATTTTTACTCATTGTATGAAATGCTTTGCACTTACAAAATATGAAAATATGAGATTTCTATCAGTAAAACTAAAGACAGCTCAAATAAATTATACAATTAAATGTAAACGTCTTCATTATATAAATATCAACATCTTATAACTTGTCATTATTATCCTCTACTTTTCTTTGTCTATGTAAAATTAAAGAAACAGGGTCCTTTATCAAAGTTTCAGACTCCTTTTAGTTTCTTGCCATCCGGTGTACAACTAATTTCTATGTTACCCAATGCAGATTTAGTCAAGCTTCAAATTCATGAAGCAAAGTGACAGATGCTTATGTTACATTGTTATACAGTAAGTTCTCCCTTAATATCATCAATGGGCTCTGTGACTTTAAGTGAAACAACTTAAAACAAAATCAGTTTTACCATAGGATAATTGATACAAACAAGAGTTAGCTTCCTATGGCATTTCATCAATGTTATAACAAAACAACATAGAATGAAACAGTATTTGAGGACGTGCTATACTGAGCAACTACTATCAGACAAGGAAGAGTACTTTGCTATACCTACAAGCCCTCTTTAGAAGTTTAAATAGAATGCTGTGGGAACCAAGCATTGTTGAATCTCTCTCATCTAGTACAGTGCCTGAATATCAAACACTCAAAGAGTATTTAATAAATGAACATAACAGGAAAAAATCATTACATACTTAAATGCATACCTACATGACAAGCTGTATAGCTTTATTTTATTCAAGTATCCATAAAAGTTTTTGATACTAGAAAAGTGTTGTTGAAATAAATTAATATTTTTTCCTCTTATACCTCTGGGTTTCAAAGTTTATATGCCACTATTAATGCACTAATGGGAGTGGAGGTGACCTTTTTTAATTCTAATTATGATATTTTTAAATGTGAATTTTTTTCTCTCTCCGTATATACATATATATCACTTACATTTTTAGATTAGAAAAATATTCATGAATCAATTAATTCTTGTGCATTAGAGCCTCAAAATGGAAGAGTTCTTCATTTTATAAAATTACTCCAGTCTCGAAGGGCCAGGATGAACAAGGAGATGGTCTTTAACTAGGGACCTGAATCAGAGCCTAGGAAGACTATTCTACCCAAACCCTTACCCCTCAATGGAGACAGTGTGGAAAATTACTTTGTTACTCTTCTACTCAGTGAGGAACTACTCAAGACTTTCACGAATACCTGTTTAATTCAATCTGCTGTACTGCACATTATAAAATACGGGCATATTTATTTTATTGTGCTTCACTTTATTGTACTTTGAGTGTTGCCTTTTTTTCTTTTTACAACTAAAGGCAAGACCTTCCACAGGCAAAATAATTACTAATTGCTTTATTGTGATAGTCACTTTATTAGGGTGGTCTTGAACCAAACTCAATATCTCCCAGGTATGCCTGTCACCGAAATCGGATTTTTTAACTCTGTTTAAAAAAAAATACACACACCACAATCTTTTTCTTTCAGGGTTTAGGCATATTTGATAAAGATAAATCTTTCTAGGAGCTCAACATCCTCAGCTCTTTTAAAAACAAGGAGGCAGAATTTTCTGAGATATTCTCTAAATTTATAAACCATGGTGTTCTTTTTATTAGAGATAGAAAACAGTATTGCTGGCTCATCAGACATCAGAGATTCCTCTCTTAGGATAAGGCTTTAGGAATGGGGGGGTCCAATTATTGTCAAGAGGCAAACCTATTGTTTAAGATTGGCTACTTCAGTGCCCTGATACTGACTGGACAGGTCTGCAGGTGTACAGAGTTTTGTTTATGGTTACAGATTGAATCTGAAAATAGCAATTTATTCATGAAATCAACCCAATCACTGCAATGCAGTTTTCTCTTTCAGCTTCTATTTCCAACCAACCACTCATCTACTTTGAAACTTCTGTTTTACTAACATTTCTGTTTCCGGAAGGGGCTTAGGATAAATCTCAAAGAAAACCCTTTTTTTTTAACCTTTTTGAGTCTTTATTTCAGAAGATAATTTGGTTATAGTCACACTAATTAATCTAGGCAAAAATGATCAACACCTGTTCTAAATTAGTACTCCAATCCCCCACTCTTTTTTTCTCTTCTCCACCAACTGTCATTTGCCTTTCCTTACCCATAAAAAAGCAATCACATTAGCATCATTTGTAACACAATTTCAAAACTTCAAAGACATATCAGAAATTCTGTAGTAAAACTATATCTTTTCTATGCCCACATAAACAATAGGAAAGTATGTAAAACAAAGTCATATTTGAAGTGAATCGTTTCATTTAAACAGTTAGTTATTTGAAGTGACACTTAATAGCCAAGTAAGGAACTTGAAACAAGTAAATGAAAGATAGTTTGTCTGAGGAAGGGAAAGAGAAAAAAGAAGTATTGATTTGGATCAAAGACTGGACAACTTAATGGATCTTCTCCAAGTTCCGAATAAATAGCACATATCCCTGACATCTGACCAGCCTTTTTAAAGCTCCTGGATTGAGAAGCCCACATGGCTAACCATAAATTGTTGCCATGGCTACAAGCAGCCAACAGGGGGGAAAATAACTGTCATAAAAAAAATATCTGGTAAACACTTAAAAACAAGTTGAACTGGAAAGAATGCATATTTAAATAAAATTTTTAAACAAAGATAGAGTCTATCAGAAAGACTGTAAACAAAGAAAACTAGTTATATTAATTACAAATCAGAGTGTTTTGAAGGATATCCCATAATACTGTATAAGGTATTCTATCTGGAGGAGAAAAAAGAATAAAAGTAAGAGGAAGATAATGTGGAGAGAAGTGTTACTAAGAATAAGAGCTCTGGCTGCCATAACTGTTGTCCATGCCTTGGGATTTCAGAAAAGTGAAATGTGCATGCTACTGTTAGACTATATATTATTCTAAATTCTTTATCAGGGAGCAAACAGAATCTCATTTTTGTAATTACCATTAAGTCAGTGTAGTATTTTAATGTAAACAGAAAATGAGAAGTCATTGAGTCATTCAGATAAAGAAACAGAAATTTACAATTTGTTGAAAACCTAAGTAGACTTTAGAAAAGATTGACCAAAAACCGGTGATAAATTACTATAGTGCAAAAAACTGTATCAGAATAGTCTAACTACCATAATACTCATTGGCCATTGCTCACAGTTTCCATACTTAGAAGTGCAGCACTCTATAAGCAGTGGTGTACTAAAGCTGTTAAAATCTGTTAAATATTCAGGAATTTTTTGAGCCAGTTACTAAACATAATCATTATTAAATATCAACGTATATAAAGTTATAATTTAATAAGTAATGTTAAACTAACTGTTTTATTAAGTTTTTCTATTATCTATACTCAAGGTTTTCCATCTCTTGTAACTGCATGGTGGAAATAGTATATAATGGTGTGCTATGTGCATCTCTTCTTGACTCCATGTTTGGTAATATGCTGGTAGCTTGAAATTAGCCATGGTGGAAGGACTTACACCACAGCAATTAGCAAACACTACATATCAGAGCTAGATTTGTTGCTCTGTTGATTATACTTAGGACAGTGATGGAAAAATATTTATAGAGAATAAACATCAAAATGTTTTCTATCTCTAGCTGTTACATGGCAAATGGCAGAAAAATTAATAAAATATTCTTTCAGTGTGGTTATCGCTGGGGATCCATCAGGATTGATTTCAGGACCCCGAGCCCCCAGCTAACAAAATCCTTAGATACTCAAGTCCTTCATATAAAATTGAGTAGTATTTCATATAACCTACATATATCCTCCCATATACTTTAATCATCTCTGGACTACATACTACAATGTGAGTGTCATGTAAATATTGCTGTATTGCATTGTTTAGGGAATAAGGACAAGATTAAAAAGTCTGCACACGTTCAGTACAGACACAGCCATTACAGGTCTAACTACATGATGCATGTCAACAACAACATAACCTTTTCTGTGAAAATTTTTGATCTGGAGTTGGTTGGATTTGCTGATACGGAGCCCTGAAATATCGGGGGCTGACTATATTTGAAAACTATTATCTGATTAAACAAGTAAGTGCTTACATTGTTGATGAATAAGTGAAGTTATGAAATATCTTACTTCTGTTTGTTTTAACAGTTTCCACCAAATAATAAAAAATATCCTGTAAGAATAAATTGGTTACGTAGAATCAATCGTAAAGTTTAATGTAATTATTTGTATATTGTGAGCCACACATTCTTTACATCAGTAAAATGCACAATAAATGTGTGTGTCTATGTGAGTATGTATGTATACATATGCTAGTTAAGGAGAAGCTATCATTTACTGGGGTGCTCTAAGTTTTTTTCTTCTAAATGGACAGGTGAAAATGGTTTAGTATGTTGTATCTTTACTATGAAAAGTCAGGCCATCTGTTATACATCCTTATTACAGTACTGGACAAATGTAATGAAACATCAAAACCATCAAATATAATTCATGGTCTATCTAATAAAAAATAATGTGAATGTTTCCGTATTCAACCTTAAGTATTCAAAATCTCTATTGCTATTGACAGAGGCCTTTTAAAGATTTTTTTTTTTTTAATCACTATCTCTTTAGACTGCAGGGGCACATTCAAAAGTACAGTTTTGATATTACCATTTCATCAAAATTTAACTATATTAACCTCTCTGAAAGGAATTCCTTTGGGGCATGAACTTAATATTGACTTACTTAATTTCCATTTTTGAATGCCCACTATGTGCTAACTTAAAAGCAATTTCATTTTGAAAGAGTAGATTAAAAGTTACTGGGGAAGGAACTTCCGGCCAAGATGGAGGCTTAGACGGACACGCTCGGTCTCCCTCTACAACTAGAGAGGAATACAACTACTTCAAAACAAAGGATAACTAGAAATTCCAGAAAATAAAACTACACGGAAGCCCAACATATGAAGTTATAAACCAGCGGCGCTCTTTGGGCAGGTAAGAGCGAAAGGGGGCGGTGCTGTTTGCGGTCCCACCAGGGACAGTGGCAGGGAGAACAATCCCAGAGGCAGGGAGGACAATCCCGGCTGCAGTCGAACCCCCGGCAGCTCGCGACCCCAACGCTGGGGAAAGCAGCCACCACATCGCCTTGAACGGTGAGGCCCAGGGGGGCGGGAGGACGGATCCCGGTCTCCTAGCGGAATAACTGTGTGAATCCATCTTGGACCCCCGCCCCCAAAGAAAGCGCCACAGGGCTGCGAAATAGGTCGCGGACAGGCGCCGGTCGCTGGCTTGTGATGAGTACACAGGCACTGCCCCCTACAGCCAGCCCAAGAAAACAAAACGCATCTGTCAAAATGAGGCAGACAACTATAGAAATCCCGGTGGCGCAGCTCACCAGGCAACAGATGGAGAACCTGACAGATGAACAGATAAGAAACCTGTCAGAGGCTCAGTTCTGGGCCATTGTTATCAGGTGGCTTACAGAATTCACAAAAGATCTGGAAAAAGATGAGAAAGAAGTGAAAAACACTCATAACGAAAGGAACAAAACCACATACGAGACAGATGGTGAGGAAATAAAATCCAGAGTTCATTTCAACAAACCGGAATATGGAGAAGGAACAAGCAGTCAACCAATGCAGAGAGAGGAAATGGGAAGCAACGATGAGAGGATCAGAAACCTCTGGGACAGCTATAAAAGGCCCAACATAAGAATCATTGGTTTGCCAGAGAGCGAGGAAGATGAACTAGAACTTGAAAAATTGAGTGAAAATATAATAAAGGAGAACTTCCCAGACTTGGGGAAGGAAATAGACTTACAGGTCGAGGAAGCACAGAGAGTTCCAAAAAAACTGGACCCAGGGAGAACCACTCCAAGACACATTATAATCAAAATGTCAAAAATTAAAGATAAAGAGAGAATCTTAAAAGCAGCAAGAGAGAAGAAAAGAATTATGTACAAAGGGGTCCCAATTAGACTATCAGCTGACTTCTCAAGGGAGACCCTGCAGGCAAGAAGGGACTGGCAAGAAATATTCAAAGTAATGAAAATCCAAAACCTACAACCACGAATACTCTATCCAGTGAAATTGTCATTCAGAATAGAAGGACAGAGAAAGTGTTTCCAGGACAAAATAAAACTGAAAGAGTTCATTAGATCCAAACCACTGTTATATGAGATGTTAAAGGGACTGGTTTAGAAAAAGGAGGATCAAGACAATGAAATCTAAAATGAAAACTGCATCACAAGAAACAACAGAAGCTAGGGAATTGAAACAAAGGCAAACTAAACAGGCAATGAGAGTGGAAAAAGAACTTTAGGTACGGGGAACATATTGGGGGGAGGTCAACAGGGAGGGGGAATGGGGAGAGGGAGGGAGATGATATAGGAATTAAGGATCATGGTAGGAGGGAATGGAATAGACAGAGAGAGGTTGAGAAGAACTGTATGCACAACTAATGGACATGATCTAAAAGGGGGGGACAACTGGAGGGAGGGGGGCCACCGGGTGGAGGGGAGCAGAGGGAAGGGAAATTGGCACAAATGTAATATTATAATCAATAAAACACATTAAAAAAAAAAGTTACTGGGGAAGGATGGAAGAGAGTGAACACAAGGCTTGAAGAAACTTCTGTGGGTTTGTTGGAGGTGCCTACTACTTTGATTGTGGTGATGACTTCGCAAGTATATCCACATATCAAAACTTATCAAATTATATTTTAAATATGTGTATTTTCTTTCCTGTCAATTTTACCTCAATAAGTCCATTTTAATAGTTTCTAGAATGAAGAAAGATAGGTTAAAACATATTTATATGCTTTTATAAATATGTATGTATACGTAATACTATGTTATATAACATAATAATAAAGAATAGAACAGAATAAAATGTAACATATTATGTCGCATTATATTATATTGTATTAGGGTTATCACTGTATAGCTGACAGTGTGTTTACCTTTTTAAATCTTTTGAGGTATGTTCTGTTAAAAGTAACTAAAACATTTTATTTTACAATAAATAGTTATTTTATATTCAAAAGTAGGCAAAATGGTATATACATGGCATGCATTCATTTTTAAAGTGTACAATTTAGAGAAAATATTAAAGTGTTTAACTGTTAAATGTTAGTTAAACCGAGATTTATGAGACTGCAATTTTTAAGCTTTCCTTGCTTGTGCTTTCATTCTAAATATCTTATTATATTATTTAAATAACTATTCACAATACACCACACTGACACATTAGAATAAATGACACTAATTTTTATGGATTACCTACAAATTTAAATGAAGGTTGAACATGTTTGGCATCTTCAAAGACTTTATTTTTTTTCCTAAACTAAGGTAGAGTTAAATTATATCAGAAAGAAAATTCTGGCAAAATCATCTTGGCCTAAAATCAAATTAGCTTCTAAAAATAGCTTATGTGAATCCAATTTTAAATAAATCTCTTAATATGTTCCTATCAATTTCTTAATTTATTCAATAAATAAATTGACTTAAACACTGATTATACAAAAATGAATGAGAAAGAAAGGTCTGCTGTTATGGAACTCAAAGCAAAACAGATAAAATAATAACTTTGATAAAATACTTAAAAGCTGTTGGAGTGTTTTTCATCAAAAGGAAGAGCAAAAACAAAGTATGATATCTTCCTCCAATTTTCCCTGAGATGGGATTTATATGTGAAAAGCTGTGCAAAGAAGCATGGGAAAAATATAATGGCTTCTTAAAATAAATATTAATGTAATCTTTTACAAGGTTTTACTCTTTCCAATTATCTAGTTCTTGAGAATAGCCTGCACAGACTCTTATGGAGGCTCTCTTCCCATCATGGAGAATTATCTATCTTTTTAAAATATCTGCTGCTCTTCCATTCCTTCTAAAATAGTTCTTCAGTGGTTAACCTCTTCATTCAAAAGCTAATGCATCCCTGTCTTCCCTAGAAAGCAGTTTCTGTTACTGGCATAATTCCCTGCATGTGTTTTAAGAGCCTTGACTAAGTTGTTTTGCCGTTCAGTTTGCAATGTGCTTTTCAATGATCAATATGCATTATGGAACTATGCTTATTCATCGTTTTTCCAACCAGAAAAACACATCGAAATTCTGGTGAGAACATTTAAACATAAATAATAATACTCACCTAATGCAACCTTAAATTACTCTTTAGTTTTCCAACTCCCAAACTCAAAGTATTTCAGTTCGTTTATCTATTTTTTTTTTTTTTTCATTCTTTCCAGGCAAATCTCTCAACTTAGAAATAATGTAAGGAAACAAGTCAGAACCCTTTATCTTCCTATTATAAACCATTGTGAAAATTAGCCGAGGCCTTGGAATGTTAAGCCACCCGCTCTTCTTGCTGGTTTAGTGATGCCATTGCAAAAAGACACTATGTTTTATCATGTGTGAGTAGAAGAGAAAATGTCCCGTGCATACCCTGCTCTGGGCCTTTAACTTTAGATCAACAGCAAAACATTTCCCATGGAACAGCTGGACGAAGTGGAGGATAATAAAATGTTCAAATAAATTTGAATGCTTAGAAGAGTCTCTAAGACCCACAACTCTTTTCTAGAACAGGTAGCTTCAGCTGAGATTGAGGATCCTTCAGCCAGAACTCTCTGCCTTCTGCCTAACATTCCCTAACAGAAGGAACAGTTTGCTCCCCATTCCTTCTTAGAGTCTTTAACCTGAAAGTTGAGAGCATCTCACTCTATTTAAATTTAAATTTTGCCTTCACTCTTCTATCACTGGTGATTGAATGTGCTACCATTTAACTTCAAAATAAAAAAAATTTAACTCTGACAATAAAATAAAAAGTGACAAGTATAAGATTAAAACATCCACAACTCCTAAATTAGTTTTGTTTATTTCGTATTTTAAACAAGTCAGTAACAGTAATCTATTCAAACCCCTAGTAACACTGATACAGGAAATACAACAAGTACACTTTTAATTATATACTAAGGTTTCAAAAATGGCATTTTGAGAGTAAAATAACAAAAAGAACTCCTGCTTCAAACTAAGTTTATATATAAAGTATAAATTGGGGTGGGGGGCATTGAATCATTTACAGAAAGCATTGAGAAAGTTGTACTGTTGGTTTATGTTTCTTCCAGCCACAAACTACTTTGAAAGCAGGTATTAAGAAAATAAACAATATTGAAACCACAGTCTCATCTAATGTTGCAAACATCCATAATTTTTGTAATAAGCAAACACATTTTTTAGAAAGTTATTTCCAAAAATTAAAATATATGTATATAATAAAGTTTAAAATTATCCATATTTTCAACACTTTTTAGTAATAATTTCTTCCAGAATTCTTAACTCCTTTCCTATCTGTAAATCCTAATTTAAATAAGACCTGTGTCCCTTTTATTTGTTTTTCCTTTTTTTGTGTGTCTCATACATCTGCCTTGCTAGTAAACCTTTTGAAGAAATAAAAATATTTGTATTATTTCTAACTTATTATCATAGAGTTAAGAGAAGCTACCTTTGAAAATTATGCCTATCAAAGAGACAGTACTTTCAGACTTTTAGTTCGTCTTCATAAAATTTTGTAGGAACTTGCCAATGATAAGTAGAGGGAAAATAATTTCAAAACAAATGTTCAAAAAACTTTTAATAAGAGGGGCAATTCTAAAGAAAGCACAGGTATACTTGAAACAGTAAGAATTTTATAATTAGCCATTTGGCTTCCAGTGGAGGTTGTTAGAAAAACCAGAAGTCATAGATAATATTTGTGAAGGCATTGTTAAATGGCTTTTGGAATTAAATCTTCAGTTTCATAAGAAACATTTAATAAGTAAATATTACAATTTAGAGAAGTATAGTGTTGTTTTTATTCATATAAAAGTCTAGCTGAATACTAAAATAAAAATAAAATTTTAAAAAAGTCTCCTGTGTCCTAAGATTTAAATGTAAAACAAGAATTTTTTACATGATATTAGTACAATTTGAATGAGACTCGTTATAACTATTTGCATAAATGTTCATACCATTTTTTTAGTTTGAATTAAAACTGTGCAGCTATATTACATAAGAGGCAAAATTTAAGAATACAATTCTTACTATATAACAGAATTGCTGTCTCATGCAAGATACTGAATAACAATTTGCTGAGCTTCTCTCCTAGACTCAGTAATTGGACTTCGAAAAAGAAAAAAGAATACTTGGAAGACATAACTATATAATATTACTTACATATTAGTGAAAGCAATATGTAATAACATTAAGTTATTTATTAACTTTACTTGTTAGGGAAAATAATCAATGATGATTATGATAAGACACCAAAGGTAAATTTAAGCAAATTAATTAACTTTGCTTAATATCAAGAAATTTCTCACCAAGTTTCAAAACAATCTCAAAAGGTTGAAGAGGAAAAGACAATCAGAGCAAATTTATCTCTACTTGTAGAACACGCTCTAGAGCTTGCTTACCAATGATGAAAACTCTTGTCTTATCTATACACAGAATAATACAATATTTAAAAGCTTAGCATATAATCCAACAGTTGTCCTTGGTTGATGTTCTCATCTGCTAAAGTTATCTGACCTCACACTGATTTTAACCTTGAAAACTTACAGACATAAACTATTAAAACTTCTCTGAACAATAAAATGTTAAAATATGACAAGTAAGAATCGTCGTCGTCGTCGGCAGCCGTCCGTCTCGAGAGACAATGGTGTAGCTTCTTAAGAGTCCATCTGCACCGCCGAGAATGGCTGTGCAGTCCAACTCGGGAGTGACATGGTATCTGTCTCCTCCCGTGTTGAATCGACATCTTGCGATGACGCTGAAGCTACAGAGCCTGGGCAGGGTAATATGGAGGGTCTGCTGTTGCCCATGCAGCAGACCCCCCTTCTCTTCGCAGCTGAAGGGTCCAAGGGAAAGACGGAGTCGATACAGCTTGGCTTCAGGTGCGCCGCAGGAGTTGCCGGTGTTGACTACAACGTCAAACCGCCTTAGGGACTCCGGCTCCGGATTTTCTGTCGGGGTTTACTCCCTTAGCCTTTCCCCTGAAGAGGTATGCCGCAAGGCAGCGGAGGTTTTTTGGAGTCAGAGTTTTCCTTCTCTGCTGTACCCTGACTGGAAGATCGAACCAGCGACACTTAGCTCGCAGGCCGACGCTCAATCCACTGAGCTAAACCAGCCAGGGCAATGACAAGTAAGAATAACTCCTATGTATTTTCAAAGTTCTGATAGATTTTCTTTTTTCAAAATGATTACTCGTGCCATTGATGGAAATTGGAAAAGCACATGAGAATTTTAGTAGAGCCACAGTCTGTTCTAAATCTAAAGAGAAAAACAACAACAACAACAACAACAAAAAAAACCACATAAAATGTCACATCTTGCAATAAACAAAAGGCATACAGACCCAACTATAAGAATAAATGCTTTTAGGGGGGAATGCATGGGCATTTAACAAAAACGTGGTAGGTACTGTTGAGATTGGTTTTGCCCCTGCCGTTCCATATGTTATCTGCACACATAAGCTAAAATACGTTGCCCGAATCAGGTTCCAGCCATTCAGATTTCTCTGCCTACATAAAACTCTAAATCCACTAATCTCTCAGCCCTTTGATAAGTCAACACTGAAATCAATAATAGCATGCTGCCTTTAGTTCTCTGTGATATCCCTTGATTAATATCAGCTTTCAAAGAGAAACATGAAAATCATATCACGGGCAACTGGATCAAACTGTCAGGCAATTTTGGGAAACTGAGACATTCCAGGGATATGTGGAAATGAATTGTAGTAGATTAATGTCAATTTTGAGGTTTTTGACATTTTGTTAAATGTATTTATTTTTGCCAGATTTAATTCAAATGTGATGTTATTTTGGTTCCTTCCTCCTCTAAACAGGTTGATTTTTCTTTTTAGGAGATTCTGATAAAATATGTGATCATCCCTTGCCAACATTTTCAATTTTCCTCTGTGCAGACAGCAGGGTTTATATGATAAAATTTTAATGACCCTGGACTTGCATAATAATGTGAGGCACCAGCATATTTTCAATGAGGCTATGCATTTGTTAAGACTGACATTGGGTGGTAGGTATTCTTGAAACAGAAGCCTTCCTGGCCTGAGAAGCAGGTTTAGTAGAATAGAAGCTGTTCCAGAGAAAGCACCATTATCATGCAGCCGTTGTCTGATGAGATGGGGATTTATGAATCACTGCCAAGGAAACTATATTACGGGTTGTAAATTAAAACTGAGGTTTAACATATACCAGACACTAGGCTGGGAAATCTAGTTTTTTTCGGATTACTCCACAGTTATTTAAAAGCAGCTTTAGAGCATCCCTCAATATCTGATTACATCCCCTTCAACTTTGCACAAAATCCTACACTATTTTCTGGCTGTAGTTTCATAGTTGGAATACCTAAATCAATTCAAGAGATGTTTTGGATATTTGTTTAATTAATATTCAATTTTAGGTTAAGTAGCATTGAAACTTGGTGGGGGGTGTTCACTTTATCCATGTTAAATCATAAAGTTATGGTATTTGCTTGTCTTACACAGAAATGATTTTTTTGTATTTGGCTTCTTGGCTTACATGTATACCCTGTATTTGCTTCTTAACTAACATATGGCCCTGAGCCTGGGGATATTTATACTTTCTACAGCTTGACTATAAGTATTCTAGGAACAGATATAAAAATCCACTATAAATTTTTAATTCTAGAAATGTTATTTTTGACTATTTTTTGTGAACTCTATGATCCAGAGTATAAACACAGTTGTCTAAGGTCTTGATTCAGAATCTAGAAGTACCATCTTATGGAAATTTCTAGGTTTCTGTTGAGCACACAATGCCATTCTTGTTGTGTTGAATAAATCTGACTGATATCAGGGGAGTTATTTCTGTGAGAACTACACTGTAGCTTTCACATGACAGAAATATTTGAAAGTTCTGCTCCAGCACCAAGCATACTGTCATAAAGCAGAGTGATGGGATGGGTCAGAGTTCAGAATTGTTTCTTTTTATAAATGAAAATATATTGCTGTTATAGTTAGTATCTCAGCAAGATGAAGTTAATGAGAACTTCTGGTAAACAAGATAAACTTGAAAATGTGGAGTAGTTTACTCCATGAATTGTAATTCTTGGTCAATGGAAAAATATCATTCATAGCAATATTTGGCGTATTGAGATATAGAACATTTTATTTTAGAAAATAGTGAAATGGTCATTGGAATGAAATGGAAAGATGGTAGTGGTAAGGGGTTGGGCTAGAAGGCAGATTATAAATATCAGAATATGGTTGTGAGATAGTCCCATAAAGTAAAGAATTCCTAGAAGCTTAACATTAAGATATAAATAACAGTTCACATGGAAATGATGAAAACAGTTTTTAAAGCAGAAACAGAAATCACAAATACTTTAAATAAGTAGCACAAAATTCCACTTGAAATCAAGGACTCACCTAGATTCCAGGAAATGGCCTTTGACATTGGCTGCAGATATAAGAAATTGTTTGGAGCTTTATATTATAAAATGAATTAAACAGTAATTTACAATCAATGTTTTTGGAGTGAAAATACCATAGCATTGATTTCATTATGAAAAGCCAGATACTTCAAACAGATTTTAGTTATAGGAATATCCCTACTGAATTTAGAGTATAAGAATAAAGTAATCATAAACATAACTACTGTAGAAAAGCACAGTAATTTAAATGTGCATGTATATGTTTAGGAGTTTTAGGAAAATGCAATCTGGTATGTTGTTTAAACTATTCATTATTTTATGTAATTGTTCATAAGATAATAACATTGCAAGTCGCTTCAACATACACATGCCTCAATTGAGTTAATTAGATTGGAACCAACTATATCCAATTTCCTGATGAAATTACAAATCTAATACTTAAAAGTACCTAGTCAAATAATCTCTTCTTTTGATAGCAATGCAATAATAGACAACTTAAATAGTAATAGGCCTCAACTGATTTAATTAGATTTGAACCAAACTGCATCTAATTTCCTGGTGAAATTACAAAACTAATACTTAAAAATACCTAGTCAAATAATCCACACTTCTTCATGACAGTAAAGCAATAATAAACAACTTAAACAGTAATAAACACATGAATATGACTTATTTATAAACATAAACATCAAGGCCATATTAAAAAACTGGAAATACGTTTTTCAATAACCAATAGCTTATTGAATTTTTACTTAAGTGAAAAACAGCAGCACACGATGGGGGCAGAGAAGATTGTTGAAAGTAAAAACTACTTGATAACTATGGCTGGTAAAAGTTTTTTTGTTGTTTTGTTTTGTTTTTTGAGAGAGAGGAAGGGAGAGAGAGAAAGAAAGAAACATCAATGTGAGAGAGAAACATTGATTAGTTGCCTTCTGTATGTGACCCAACAGGGGATTGAACTCCAGCCTAGGTATGTGCCCTGGCTGGGGATCAATTCTGCAATCTTTTAGTGCATACGCAGATGTTCCAACCAACTTAACCATGAGGTCAGGGCTGGTAAAAGCTTACATTGGGAGAAACTATAAAGATTCATCTATACAAATAAAACAAGTTAGTCTTTGATTAAATAATTAACTGCTAATGTCATTAAAAAACAATGTTATATCAGAAGGAAAAGATCTACTCCTCAAGACTAAAAATTTTAATTTTGATACTCTATATTCACTCTGGAATATGTCCTTCCATTATAACTAATAATTTTGAAGAATGTATAAAAGTATTGATAAATATTATATTTCATTTATTTATTTTTACTTGTTTAAATATTTTATTAATTTATTTTTAGAGAGAGGGGAAAGGAGGGAAGAAGAAAGAGAAGGAGAAAAACATCCATCAGTTGCCTCTCATACACTCTCCATCGGGTACCTGGTCTGCAATCTAGGCATGCGCCCTGACTGGGACTTGAATGGGTAACTTTTTGGTTCAAAGGCTGGTGCTCAATCCACTGAGCCACACCAGCCAGGGCAATAAATACTATATTTTAAGTGAAAATAAGTCAGTCAGTAAAAGCTAAGGGCCATATGATTTCACTCACATATGGAACATAAAACTGAAACTCAGAGACACAGACAGACGACAGTATGGTGGTTACCAGAAGGAAGAGTGGTGGGGGTAATAAAAGGTAAAGGGGGCCAAATATATGGTGATGGAAGATGATTTGCATTTGCCTGGTGGTCTCACAATCCAGTATACAGGTGATGTATCATAGTAATGTACACTTGAAACCTGTATGACCCTGGTTAGTGACACCTTGATAAATTTAATAAAAGCATAATAAATTTAAAAGAAAGAGAGAATTTATCAGTATACCTTATATAGGCACATGTACAACTCCAAATTAACATATTAATATTTTTTGAATAATAAATATAGAAGGTAATTTGTTTATTTGTTTTGCCTTTCCAGAATCCATTTCCTCTCCAGTATATCCTTTGCCCCCAACAATCAGCCCATGAATGTCATATAGAAATGATCATCAACATTTGGGCAAATGATGCAAGCCTGGCTTCTCACAATATTTGTTCTACTAATCACACTGATTAGTTAAGGCTTAAGCATTTGATATGAGCCAGGGTAATGAAATTCTCTTTCAGGGCTCTTTCCTGAGACAGTGGACATACAATAACTAAAACCTATGCATTGTTTAGCAAGTGCCCAGCCCTCTGTTAGATACTACCTGTAGTAATCAATGCCATCCTCCTCAAAACCTCACTTTTACTGAACAGGTAAAGTGTAGAGCTGGTAAGAGAACACTAAGTGACAAGCACCTAGCAAGAAATAAAGCCCAAATAAAGCAGAGTTGTTCTACAGATGGAAAACTACCTGGGTCCTGACAGCACATTAGAGCCACAGGGCACAGTTGAGCCTGAAGTCAAAGCAGGCTATGCGCGCCCTGAATTTTTCAGCACTATCAGTTAATATATATACTCCCTTTCATGTTTAAAAATTACAGTTGAATACTATAGCTTAGAGTGAGAAAGTCCTGAAGAGAAAAGGTAAAAAAGCAGTATTGCTTCATGAAAAGGAAGAAAATAAGATTTTTACTTTCTTTTCTACCTCCTCGCAAATTTTACTCACTTTTCCAAGCCTGGATCACTATAACCCTATCTACGAAACAGGTCCCATAAGGCTGTGGTAAATAGAAATGCTTAATAATAATCACAGTTGTTGTCTTATGTATTTAGCCTGCTGACATTAGGCAAGGCCACGTGACTAGTTCTAGCTACTGAATTGTGTTCAAAATAAAGTTGTGTCACTCCTGGGTTTTCACTAACAAAAGACTCATGTACAATTCTCCACTTCCTTTTATGATGTTGCTCTTGCAGAGGCCCCATGTTCCTGAGGGTACATCTCCATGATGGGCACATGTTGTCAGCCTGGCTCCTGGAGTGGTTATGTGGATGGAGATATTTTGTCATGCATGGGGCTTGTAGAAAAAGTGAGAAGTGAATTTTTGTGTCATTAAGCCTAAGGGATCTGAGGGCTTGGGGAGGGGTAGAGTTGTTTTGTGTTGCTTTAGTACAACATGATATAGCCTTTCCTAATAATTACAACATTTTTGTCTAAAATAAGCTATAGAAGATCATCACCTGACTTTACTCTAAGTCCTACAGTCTCTGAATCAACAGAATGTGCATTCACTTAATATCAAGAAATTAATTTATCATTTGGTTAAAATGTGATTTCTACTTTGTTTTTCTGATTAAATTTTTATTTGACACAACCCCACCTTATCATCAGTTACTAAACCCATTTTAAGTAGAAAAACAATAGGGAACTACAAAGTAATCTCAAGTATCTAAGTGGAAAACAAAACAAAATGACCAAAAGAAACATAAAAACTGGTCATATGTTACTACAAGGATAATTGCAAACAAAACAATTAACTCTCTGATTTTTTTCCCCATAAACCAGGCAGATGTCATATACAGATAGCCTTTAGTCTTTACATTAGCAATTCTTCTCACTATTCATTTGAAAACAAACGTTGCTGTCTACTATGTGCCAGGCACAATGAGAATATCAGAAATACAATGACAAACGGTGCTTAGCTCCGAGAGTTGTTGTCCTCTAATAGAGATATGCAACAACATTGTGGAAGCCCCGTAGAGAAAGGCCTAGTTAGTGCTGCCTAAAGAATGCTAGGGTAGAAATTACATAAATGTCATCTCTGGTGACCCTTGAGGATTAAATATAATTTATCATATACAAATATAAATTAGAGGATGTCCACGTGAGGCGGTCAATTTGAAAAACCAAAAGTTTTGAAAAAAAAATTATATTTAGAGAATTTAGGGAATGCGGTGTAATTGGAACATGAGAGTCATACAGTGATAAGCTGGGAAATATACAAAAAGGAAAAGAAAAAATGTCTTAAATATGCAAAAGACTTGGGGCCTTATCCTCAAGGGATAGGAAATTGCTTACAAATTTTAAGCAGTAAGATGACATGCCAAATTTATATTTTAGAAAGCTCTTCCTGGAAGTAATTTTGGAGATTGAATTGTTGGGGAAAGAGACGGAAGGCTGAGAGAATGGTTGGCATTTATTGCAACAATCCACATAAAAAATGATTACGAATTGAAGTGAGCCAGATGAAGTAGATATAGGAGGACTGCATGAATTAAAGAGATTATAGAAGTTTGAATCAAAAAGAAAAGTGAAAAGCTGGGTATGAAAAGTGAGGAGGAAGGGGAAGAGAAAATCTAAGATTTCCATGACAAAGTGGGTAGGGGAATCAAACACAGGGGAAAAAGTACATAGGAATTAGAACACTGGAAAAATGTGATAAAGTTGCAAGGCCTATGGAACACAAAGAAAAATATACAATAGCTGAAAATATGAATTCAAATAAAAAGTATTTGGGTTGATTTAATAAGAGTGTAGAAATGACTTAGAGTATATTTAAAAAATAATTGGCTTGTCTAATAAATATCCCAAGTTAGAGTAGTTGTCAGGGTTGGTTCGTATAATGCTTTAAAACTCATCGATTACCAGTTCCTACACACTTCTGTGCTCTGTAGTTGCTTTAATATAAACCCACTATTACTGTTGGTCATGGGATGGCTCCCAGTTATAATAATCATGATTATACATATGTAGCCTTACTGATGTAATATAGTAGTACTGGTTTTGTTTTAAATTCATGGAAATATTAAGCAGTACACTGCAAACCTCTCATCAGATTAATTTAAACTGGTTTAGGCTAATCCATTCCTAATCTAAGGAAAGAGAAATGATATTAATAGAAATAGCTCACTTGAACAAAGTTTCAGCCCTGGAGTGGGGGTTCACACCAAGGAAGAAACCCAAACACAATCAGGCTTCTATGGGGAATGAGGAGTGGAGTCACAGGCAGGCAACCAAAAATGTCCACACATTTCAAGTAGGAAATGGAGCTAATTAGTAAAATTCCTTTATCCTGAAGCTTTACTTAAAGGGCGGAGGGGTAGAGAAGTAGAAGAAAGATAGCAAGATTTCTCCAAAAGGAAGGTTTAAAATGACCTTTGCTTCAAAAAATAGTAAGAAATATAATCTAAGAACAACATCCCATCACTAATGTGACTAGAAGAAAAATACCAAAATTCACATCATATTTTCATAGCTATCAAAATGATACCCAAAATGCCAGTTCCAAATGGAATGCTTAGTGGTCCTCAAAAATACTCACTGTAGGCTCTGGCTGCTGTGGCTCAGTGGATTGAGCATTGGCCTGCGAACGAAGTGTCACTGGTTCAATTCCCAGTCAGGGCACATGGCTAGGTTGCACGTCAGGTCCCCAGTTGGGGGCATGTGAGAGGCAACCACACAGTAATGTTTCTGTCCCTCTCCTCCTTTTCCCTCTCTCTAAAAATAAATAAATAAAATTGTTTTAAAAAAAGTATTCATTGTGTTATCTACATGTATGAAAGCTTGTGTGTATGTGCAATATAATGCCATATGCATCCAAAGGGCAATAACCCACTCTGTTTAACCCCAACAGAGTTATGCCCTAAGCTTGCTCCAGGCCAAACATTTTAAAACAAATCTAATTCTTTCAATGGAATATCCTATGTGAAATGGCAGATGTTATAGTATGTCCTGGAATCTGCCAAAGGCTGCTGACTACACACTACAGTTACAGAGACAGGAAAAAACTGTGATTAATTCTTACTGAACATTAATAATTCAAGAAAATGAGCAAATTTATGGAGGCAGTAGGGGTGTCCCTTAAGGGCATAGATGTCAGTGTGTATCAGGACTTCAGAGAAGGGGGAGAAACTACTCTTAATGAAATGGGAGGGAGGGAGTGAAGAGAAGAAACTTAGAGGTGTGGCCTCTCAAATCCTCAGCAGAAGTGCTAAAAAATGTGAAAAACTTGTTGCAGATGAATTTTTATGAAAAAAAAATAATGTGAACACGAAATCTGATACTCTTCCAGATAAATGGTGAAGTAGAAATTGTCTGTACACAGATGGAGGGCAGAGATGAAGCAGAAAGTGGAAATGCCTGCCAGTCTTTGGGAATTCACAAGTTGTGGACATAAAGAATTAGAAAGATAGGACAACTTTACTCAGATCCCAAGAGTTGGGTTGGGGAGATACCCTTAACAGAACCCTAGGAAAAATAACATTTAGACACAGAGCCCTTGGTCCAACCTCCTTATCAGTTCAGTACCAAATAACCAGCTTTGATGCCTGATGTGGTAAATGTTCTCAGCTGAGCTTGAGTTATTCTACAACATGACTCGGACTTTCTTTTCCTATTCATTCTCCACCACCCCTTACATGAATGCTATGTTCAGTTATAAACCAGAGAACGTATTGTGCAATTATCTCCCAAGCTTTTTTATTTTCCCTTTATGGTCTCTAACACTTTTAATACCGATCTCTCCTTATCTCAATGTGTCTAGCCTACTATGCCTCATCCTTCCTAGTCACTCAAAAACTTTGTCTTTCTCTCTACTTGTTGTCTGCTTTACAACATTGTTTTCTTGTTTGATAATGCATCGGCACAGCCTAGCAAGAATATTGACAGATAAAGCTGCACTGAGACTAAAAAGAATGTTTTAGATTACCCCAAAAGCCACTAAACTCTAAAATTTTAAATATGCTATTTAGCCATGGAACTGGAAAACTCATCATCCTATAGCAGCAATAATTAAATGTTTTTAATGTCCTTATCATGATGACTACTAAAATTTAATTAAATATGATGAGATACTTTAGTATTCCTTTTCAAAAGGAATAAATTTTTAGCCCTTTTTGTCTGTCCAGAGCATTGTGGAAAGACACTTTCCATCAAACTCTGGTCATTGCTGTCCTTTGATTATTTTTTGTTGTGTTTTGTTCTTGGTTTTTACTTATTTTTTATTCTTATTTTTCTCTTTATTCACTCTCTTCCTCCTGAATGATTGTTGGTGTATTAGTGGTCAAATAAGAAAAATAAAGAAGAATACTTAACTAAATATAACTCACCCTATTTACCCTAAATATAGACTCAAAATACTTCAAATATAATTTATCCTAGTATGAGATTTTCATCTTAATAGATTTTAATTCCATCCTTGGCCACTGGTCCAAAATATTATTCATGCTATTATAATATGTTAAGAACAAAATTACCTGAGAATATAATTATTATAAGATAATGTACCCTCTTAGCTATGTGGGCTTCACCAGCAGTGGTAAAAAAAAAAAAAAAAAGTTGTCAAGATTACACTCTAGCAATTAGCCTTCAGTGTGGGCTGCTAATGAATTTTACAGTTAGCTTTAAGATATAGATCCTAAGACCATTTTAGAAAATAACTCAATAGATGTTTTTAGATTAATAGGGACAGGCTAACAAATCTTGGTCAATCAAACTTCTTTTATTTGATAAAACTGATAGAGCTTAATAACATATTAATAGCTGTCACAAAAACAAATACAAAAACATAAAAAGCATAGTTTTTAAAAAAGACCTAAGATCCAGTTAATGACCAATGTAAAGATCACTATTTTGGCAAATCCTGTAGATTCACTCTATATTTTTAGTGTCTCGTGGAACTGAAATTCTATGATGTTTTCACTTATTTTATCACTAAGAACAATTTATTGAAGAAATGTTATGCTGTGTCTGAGTCATTTGAGTTATAAACATACAGTTAAAATTGTGATAACACAGGGGAGGTATACCAAAACATACTTTAACATTATATATTATAGCAATGGGGGAAGACTAAGAAAACCCTTATTATTCTGATGAGGATAAAATATGATCTTATTTTTATTTGACATAATAAAAACAGAACAATTGAGAAATTTGGGACATAAAAGTTTCTGTCACACAGGAGAGTTAGACTCATGGACAAAAAATATTTTAATATAATCTAGTAAATATTCTGATAGGACATTTTTAAACAGCAATGCACATAAAAGATGTATAATCATGCCTGCATAGAAAGCACATGATACACGTGGGTTATAATATGTACATAACATATAAAATGCTAATAGAGACTGAAGGAGAGGCAGTGACATCAGGAAAGTGATGTCCTCGTCATTACAGAACGAGTGCTGAAACCAGCTGAAGCCAGGTTTCTGAACACCCACTCTCATGCCTTTTCCAAAAGGCCATGGTGCTGCTAGGCCTCATTAGGATGAAACCTTTGAGTTGAATAGTAAGCAGCACCTGTTGAAGTACATTTGCCATTCTCTTCCCTCCTTGAACTTCACCCAAGTAAAAACAAAACACTTTCCAAATATTCAAGTTATGTAATTCAAATTATAAGTCTAAACAAAATGACATCTGCAATAGAAAAGAGTGGCATTTTTTTTTCAAATTTCACAAATAAAATCTCACAACACTTTAAAGGTTAAGTTATGCAAAATACACAGTTACATACAAAGGATGTTCCCTTTTTCTGTTCATTGAAAACTGACATCCAGAAGGCCTTCTCTATGAGTGCACTCTTTCCTTCCCATCCTTGCTATGTATCAGTTTGGTTCACAATTTCCCCATAAGAAGTCCTTGATATAACTCAATGTATAGATACAGAAAAGTGTGATTACTGAGTAAAATTAAACATACTAGTGAAAATGTACAATGCCACCAAACTCCTGTGCTCTAATATATGCTTACTTACACCAAAAGTCAACCCTCTTAATTTTAAAAACATCATGCATAGTGAAATGAAAACGTTAATGCCAACTTGGAAGGCTGATTTAGGGACCTACATGGATTAATACTTAAGATCACTCGTCCTGTAGAACATATTACCAGTTTCTCTAACAGTAAAAGTACAGTACAATTTATAAATAAGATTTCCTTGAAAAATTAATGCAGAGGGATTAATTACTTGAGAAATGGTTCTTTCTGGTTCTGCACTTCTTCCCAGTAATAGAAAAGCAACTTTCATGCTACTTCTATCATTATGTGTGTTGCCCATCTCTTATCCCTGACCACTGACCACAAAAACCTATGATTCTGAAGATATAAATATAAATAGTGACGTTTATCCCTAAAAGAGATCTTGACAAGTAATTTATTTCAAAAAAGGTCCAAACACGTGCTCATCTTATAGCCTAACATGAGAGTGTCTCATTCACATCCTAGTGACTGAAAATGCCATGGCAACCAGTGGGTGTATAGCTTGATGGGGTGTATTTTGCACTTGCATAAACCCTTCCCTCTCCCAAGTGATTCACAAACACTGCATATTCCCAGAAAGGTACAGTCAGTTTTATATATGTGCTGCAAGGGACTTTGAAGGCAAGCCCTTGCCAATACGGTCAGAGCCTAAAGTGACACTGTCAAGTGCGAAGGGGAGTAAGGCCCAGCTCCTAAGGGCATCACATGCTGCCTGTCCCTTCTGTTTGCTTCTCTGTGCTTGTGAAGTGACGTAGGGCATTTACTCCCACACAGGTGTATATTCATAGCCTCATAGGAAAGAGATCAAATGAAAGAAATCAGGCATGGTCAAAAAATGATAGTATGTGGGCGGGTGGGGGATAGAACAAATGTGCGCTTAATGGAGTATCCCTGGGCCTGCTAACTCTGAAGCTCTTGGTCTTAAATTAAAAACTCAGTAATCCCCGTTCCCCTACCCTTAGATTGTGGACAGAGAACAGGCAGGGCCCCTCTCTGCCTTACTCACAGGTGTGTTCTGCTCAGTGAATTGCACAGCTTTTGAACACAGTAGGTATTTATATCATGTCTCTAAAATTGAATCTGCTGCTGGGCTAGTTCGGTTATACTATGGGGGAAATGCATAAGCCTGTTACAGTTTGCATTAAAAACAAAACCACTGGAAGACATCACAATACTGAAATACCTGCAGGTTTGGCAGGGGCCACAGGTGCCTGAAGCCTTAGGACACCAGAAATTCTAGTCACCTTTGAAAGACAAATCACTTTTTAAATGTGTGTGCATTGTAATCAGATATTTCTAATAGTTTAAAATTTAAAATGGTCTGCTTTCCTAACTTCTTGCATTCCTTAATTGATATTTTTTTTATTTAAATGGAAAAGGGGTTTCTTGAATACTATGCTCTCTGAGTTCACAAAAATGTGTGTGCAAATGTAAAAATAAAGTATTTACATGATATAGAACTAATTATTTCATTGGTCTAGCATGTTGCTTTAAAAGGGATCTTGAGTGCACCATTTATACAGTCCTGATGATCTGTCTTATACACACATCTAAAGGGATAATGTTGCTAAGAGTAGGTATCTAAATTGTGGAAAATTATACTTGGACAATTTATAACAGTAGGAATGAGGCATATTCCAAGTATGGAAAAGCAATCAGATTCTTCTTCCCAGCAATGAAAAGAGTTTTCTCAAGGGGCAGATTATTATAGTTCTCTCCTCACTGTTGGTGGAACAGAAGCCCAAGAGGCATATGTATATATATCAAGACCTTATTAACACCTTTTTGTAGGCATCTTTGCCTGAGTATGAGTATAAAAAGTCATGTGCTTTTAAATGAGGCACCAAGCACTTATTTCTAGCTAGCTGAGCATCCCCATCTTTTACTCAGGGTTAGCTTTTTAAACAAGAGAGGTATTTATCTTACCAGTCCATTGAAATAACTGCCAATTTGAGAAACTCTTAAACATTAGCATTTTAAAAAATTTAATGAGTCTGTAGGGAAATGATACATTCAGAAAAAGCAGAAAATGCATAAATATAAATATTATTTTGTACCATATTTGAAGAACTGCATGTGGCCAAAATATTCTGCAGATAGACAGCAAGACAAGATATCCAACAGTTAGTGTTTGTTCTGCTTCTTGCCTTCAGAGAACAATGAATTCAGAACGAACAATAGTAAATTCAGAGGGAATCAGAGAATGGAAATGTTATCTAGTTGACCTTAAATGTTTGTCACAAGATTTCCTGCAGGTTCTTCTGAATCCCAGGCTGCTACTGTGTGGAGTGCACAGTATGGCATAAAATAATAAAACACTTCAGTTTCAAAAATGAAAACATATCATTTTCTTCACTAGAGAGTTCCCTTTGCAGTCAGATTTCCCATCTTAATTTTGGTTGCATGAGACATCCCATGATCTGATAGCATTTATTTTGAAGAATTTATTAAATATGTTTAAATAATTTCTTATTCTTTGGATCTAATCTGTTTGAAATCTCCACACACACCTGAGAAAGTAGGGGGGAAATCCCCACACTTTGCCATAAAGAAAATCAGTGACTCTACCCACTCAGTTCCACCACACTGGTACTTTAGTTTGTATTTGCAAACTTCCCATTCTTCTAAGAAAGACTTTCACTGTGATCTCCACTGGGTATGTAAAAGGAGCACTAATAATTATATTCTTGGCAAAGGCATGAAAATTAAACCTAAGCAAGAATGAAAAAGAGAGCACGACTCAGTTTATAGTGAAGTTATCACAAGCTTCTCACCTGTAAGCAGTATTCAGCTACATATTGTTATTGTACAAAGCACTTCTGAAATATGCTGTCATTTGGTTCAAACTTAGTGGTAGCTTAGGGCTGGTATTTTAATGATTGGAACAGTGACTGTCTAGAGCAAGATACGAAACTTATAGAATAGGTAAGGTATCTTCTTTAAGCAGAAAATTCTCTGCTCTGAGAAAGTCATGTCTGTCTGACAAGCAGGAGGGCATGTCTCACAGAAGATCCTAGAGCATTTATATTGTCTCAGATTTCCATATTTCATATTGCTTTCTTGTCCCTTGATACAAGAAAACAAGTATTGATTCAATATCACACTGCTGTCTATTTTAATTGAAATCTTCAGCATTTACAAACATGTCAAGAGTAAGTAATAAAAAATATAACTAAAAGCTCAACAAGAAACAGACATATATCTGTGGGGGATTAGAAATCTTATTTCTTCACTTGATTTTTGAGTTGCATTAATGGTCACAAATGAAGATGTACTTGAAATAGACTGCTCATATCATAAATAAAGTAGGGAATTTTTCAAGATTCCTTGAATATCACTTGGTCCAAAATTATCTACCTGACTGACATTGGCAATGAAATTACCATTCTTGTGGTCAGCGATGAATTAGCATTCTTACAGCCTTTGGGTTAAACCAGTCCAGCTCCAGAAGTTGCTCGTAAAATGCAAACATATTCATAAAGGGGAAGAAACCATTAGCATTTAAAGTTAACTCCACTGGCTAACTATCCTTGCTTCTAGATCTTACTTGGAGATAAGTCTGCATGCTCTAGAGTATGGATTAAGATAAAAAAACCAGAAGTACAGTAAAAAGGTTAAGAACACAGGGAACCATCATGAAATAGTGAAGAACCAATAAGAAAAGATGTAAGGGAAGCTTGTAATTTTTTCACAGCTTTGGCAGGCAAAAACTATCTGACTTTCAATTTTACTCTTTTTCTCCTAATATATGTTAAGCTATCATATTACTTGTTAGGTCACATCTCGGTAAGCAGGGTGGATAGATTAAACAACTAAACTAATTGGAATTTTTAATAACTTACATTGAAAAAATATCCAGATAATTTCTACCATTATTGCTGTGTTTTAAACATTTTAGGCACTATAGTAGATATTATATATTATAAAAATTTACCACAGACATGTAAGGCTGATATTATAGTCCATATTTTCTAGGTAGGAAAAATAAACCTCAGAGAAATTAAGTGGCATACACAGAGTCACTCAGCTACATGTGATATGGTTGGAATCAGACCCTGTTTTTTTTGTTTGTTTGTTTGTTTTTCTGTCTCTACATTCAATTTCCCAGATAATTACTTGTTACTGTTATATAGCTGGGAGACAACAATTAGCATCAAGCATGATGAAGCTACAACAAGGGGCCCAGTAGGAGGGGCCAGGGGACACCTTGAGAAATGCCACTGAATTGAGAGTGGGTCTTAGCCCTTTAAGAAGGAGTGTGATAAAGGGTGAGGTGGGGGAAAAAAGGGAAAATGATTTCAGGCAGTGGAACTGCATGCCCTCAAGTTATGAGGGAGAAGAAGCTGAAGGGCTCCAGGAACTAAAAGAAGGGAGGTGCAGGGTTTAGCATTCCGGTCGCCTTGTAAGCCTCCTTAAGGATTTGGGAGGTTATCTGAAGATGAACTGAAAACGCATGGACAGTTTTACTGGCAAGATCATATATATAAAAAATCACACTGGCAGCTCATTTTCCTTTTTTTGAACCACAGGTTCGGGTTGAACTGAGAGAGAAGACAAGAAGGCATGGAGGGGGAGGTGCAGCCATTCGGATGAAATGTGTAATGGCTGAACGTGTGATGGAAGCAAGTGAGATATTTATATAAATTATAAGTCAATTTACATGGAAATTCATGAGATATGTATTAGACAGAAAGAACTGAGCTGTGGACCCATGTGTGTAAGAGTGGGGAAAGAAGGGTTTCTGGTGTGAGGAAGTGATTTGCTGTTTACTAAAATAAATTACAAAGTCTGAGCAGTAGACTGTATGATTTTAGACAAGAAAGAGTTTGAGGCACTGCAGACGTCCATATGGTGCTGCTCATATGCACAAGACAAGTAAGCAGTTCTTCCAGAGCTTGAAAAGATGTAGTGGTCTAGATCTGCGGCCATAGTCCGAGGATGGTGGAGAGGCCAAGTGCCTTGTTCCAAAGAAGCCGGTAGAAGCAGGAGTGATTCCAAAGAAGAGGAAAGATGAGCTGAGTAAAACTTACATTTGGGCACAATCTACAAGTGAAAGAAAATGGGAATTTCATTTTTCACCTAGATGGTCTCACTCATTTTATTAAAAAAAGGCAGGAAAAGGTGACTTCTGGTAGAGCTTTGTCTAAAAATAAGTGTCATGTAAGTGTCACATGTACTCGTATGTCTAGAACTTCACTTTTGCTCTACCCTCCAGGAACCCCAGAATAGAAAGATAAGGAAGCCACAAATGGCACAGAGGAAACAGGACATAGGACAAAAAATAGTAAAGTGGTATACACTGAAAGGAACAACGTGTATTGCTCTGGAAAATTTCAGTTAACAACATAAAGCAAGATAAAGAATACTGGAAAAGGTCAGAGACTAAAATATACATAAAAGATATTAGGTTTCTAGATAGATAGATAGATAGAGTTAGATATAATTTGTTTATTTTTAATATTCTACAGACCATATACTATCTGAAAAAAAAGTGAGTCTATGTTGAATCCTTTTTCCATATCTGTGCACCAATACAAACAGACAGAATAATGAACAATGCCCTTGTGATTCACTGTTAAAATAATGTATATAATGTATGATTTTCCTTTTAGGCCCATTTGTCGTTTACATTACTATCTTAATGATACAGATGACAGATAATTCTAACATTTATTCAAACCATTCTCTAGACATTAATTAGACTTATTGTGATTATTTCACAATATATATAAATATTGAGTCATTATGTTGTGCACCTGAAACTAGTATAATGTATGTCAATTATACCTCAATCTAAAAGGGGGGGCGCTTTACAACTATTTATAATTATTAACTCATTGAATCATCATAAAAACCTAATGAGTTATATTATTATGCTCCGCTCAGGGGAGAAGACTCTCTGCCCAAAGATACTCTAAAATTATGGTACCTCTGAAACATCAGCAATGGAAAATATAAAGTGTTGGTTCCCCCCACTTCTCTGCCCACCCAGCTTGAGGAAAAAATAAAAATAATACATAGTTGTAACAGATAAACTGGTAAATAAAGGGGGGGAGAGATAGGGGAGGATCAAAACAGTTTTATTTTTTTCTTTCCAACCATGTATTTAGAATCACTTCTAAAAATCTCTTCAAAATATCAATAATAATTCACTTGTGGGGGCACATAACTTAGTTAACAGAATAATACATTTTAAAAATTCATGATTGCTAATGATTCTGGTACCATATTTTAAAAAAAGGAAGAAAGAAAGAAAAAACCTGCTATTTTGAAATTCTATTTTCAGGTATTTCAATTTGCAAATATGAACATAAATGTATCCTATTGTATGCATATGTACATACCCACACACAAGCAGAAACAGACCTTTGCATAAGCTTACTGCACTTGAGCTTTTGCACATAATGGTTCAAAAGATATTGGATTTGCTACTGTCAGTTCTGCAGTATGTCTTGCTTTTGTCTAAAAATAATTCATCTAAGAACTCTAACAGATCTGAGTAGTAGGCTTAGAGGCTAGATAAGTTAGCATCAGTAAAACTTCAGAGTTTTTCTAGCATCCTTTCCTAATGCACATATGATAGATTATATAAGTTTTTGACAGAGTTATTATGCTAGCATTCAACACTCCAGAAAAGAAATAAAACACTGTGATTTTTACATGTTATAAAAACTTGTTAAAATTAAAACAGCTTGAAGGATTAAAAGTAGAAATAACAGGACTGAATTCACCCTAAGAAAAATCACAATCCTTTAATGTCAGAAATGTTTATGTCCCAGTCTCTGTCATATTATCCAGCACCGGAACTTGGATTCAGTAGATGACAAAAAAAAAAAAAAAAAAGTATCTTTGCATAGATAAACGAGGGAATGTGTTGGCTTGGGCAACTATGGGATAGCCATATTTTATTGTTGAAATTATCAGAGAACTATATCATTTTACAAGTATCTTCAAGTGCTGACTTTTGATAAAAGTTTTCACTATAGCACTGATCCTATTAAGAAACTCAATTTCACTTTGATAAAATACATTTTATTCTCCCCACTTAAAAGCCATTGAACTATTTTGATCCTATCTGAGTTTTTCCCTATGAGGAAAATATAACACTCACTAAACATTATTCTCATTGACTCCGATGTTTTGATGTTATTATAATACCTTTGTTGAGTCATCAAATATAAGAGTAATAGTTGCTATAGAAATCATTGATCAAAATGAATTCTATGAAGTACTAAACAGTCTATAAATGTTAAATAGTATTTCTGAAAACCTGATGCATTCGTTGAGGTTTTAAGATTAATGTGCATGTATCTGGACAGGTCCTGTGAGCAGAATCAGTAGTCATTCAATCCACATTCACTGAGCATTCTTAAAGGGACAGCACTCCTCCTAGAAATGTTGGTTAGATTCAAATAGACTTATGAATCCCAGACATGGGAGTTGGGGGTTTGGGGTGAAAGGTGTTATAGTCTAAGAATAACAATGTCTGAATAGAAAGAGAGCAGGCGATACATAAAAAAAGAGTATTTTAGAAAAAATGCAAAAATGCACAGGTTCACATAAGTGGAATCTGTAAAACTCAGTGTTATTATTTTAAAAGGAGAAGCTGCAGGATATTAAAATATTTAAAAATGGTCTTATCAATTCTCATAAGGTGGTTAATGTACTAAATGAGGCCAGAGATGCAATTTACTTATTTAAGAGACGTGTACTTACTTGCTTAGAAGAATGGATGACGACAAACAGCACTAAAGGCCTAATTAACAAAAATGTAATTATTTCTGGATCTGATCACTACATCTATTCTAGTTAACTAGCTGACCAGATGCCATCTATCTATGTACTTCTATGTCTATTTTTGTATCTCTGTGTTTATTTGATTTTCTGCTCTCAAAAAGATATACAGTCAGTTATTAATTATATTCACTAAAAAGAGAATAAAGTTTCAATACAATGATAATGAAGTTTTCTTGGTAGAAATGTGTCTCTGGGAGTTACTTGAGGAAGAGTCCTCCCCTCCCTGAGAGTTTCCTGACTCTTCACAGGAGACAGCAAAGTGTAAAACTAGGACCCATGTTCTGGATTCAGAATGCCTGGATTCAAATTATGGCTCTGTGAATAATTAACCTCTTCACGCATACATTTCCTCCTTTGTTAAGTGAGAATAAAAATGGCACCTTAGTAATGGGGTGTTATGAGAATTATAGGGAATACCATATGTAAAGCACTTAATGAAGAACCTGGTACTTGATGAATGTCAGAGGATGTCTTATCATCATCAGTAACATCATTTTCTTCATCATCACCACCACCATCATCATCATCATCACCTCATATCACACTATCACAAAAACAGGAAGGATAGATTCCACCTAAGCTTTTAAGCCAGCACTGATGATGTATGCACTATTTTATATATAGTTGACCCTTAAACAACATAATTGAACTATAAGGGTCCACTTCAACCTGGATTACACATACACACACAACACCTGTACTCTTCTGGCAGGATACTCAATTGGTTACAGCATTTACCCAACATGCCAAGGTTGTGGGTTCGATCTCCAGTCAGGGCACATACAAGAAGCAACTAATGAGTGCACAAATAAGTGGAACAACAAACAAGTCTCAATCTCTCCCTCTCCCTCTCTCCTACTCCCCCTTCTCTCCTTCTCCAAAATAAATAAATAATAAAATAAATAAATAAATAAATAAATAATGACATTAAAAAACAAAACAAAAACCTGTACGCTTTTTTGATCTGAGGTTGGGAGTCCATGGAAATAATGAGCTGAGTGCATGCATTGATACACACCAATTAATATAGGGAACTTGAGCATAGTGGATTTTGGTATGCAGGGGTGGTACAGGTCCTGGAACCAATCCCCTGTGAATACGAAGGAAGAAATCATGAAGTTAAGTTTGGAGGGAGTAAAAATTTATCTGTAGGTTTTTGACTGCAGGTGTGTCAGTGCCCCTAATCCGCACATTGTTCAAGGATCACTGTATACTATGCATGAAATCTGGGATACAGTGATGAACAGCTCTGTATTCTGTCACTATAGTTTTCTACCCTGTTGGTCATGCATTTTCAAATTCATGACCATATAGAAATTTAATTAAAAAGATATAAATCATCACCACAAAATGAGTATGATCTTTTCAACCTTTATGGTTGAATAGTGACTTCTTTGAAAACCAATGCTTCTCAACTCCGGGCACAGCTATTTATTTGATATGCCTCCTTGAGGTTATGAATACTTGTAGTTTGACAGAGCTACCCTGTGAATTATGCTATGTGTTCTCCAGGTTGAAATCCATGACCCAATACATTATTTCACTTAAAATAGTGGCTGTTTCATTGCTGAACAGAATTAACAAGGCAGCCTGAATCTGACTTACTGAAGCTTGAGAGAGAGGTACCAAAGTTGACTCTAAATGCACAGAGAAGCATGGCCTTTCGTCTTGGTAGCCTTTGGACCCATTGATGTGTCTGCTACTTACAAATAACCAAATGTGTGGATGTATAACAAGTCACTGCATCTGTTTCCCAGAATTCACTATCGTTGATAAGCTTTTCAGCAACCTTTGCCTTAGGAGGCCTAGCAAGCCGAACACAGGCTTTAGGCACTAACGGCTGTAATGTTATCTCCTGTTTATCAAATAACCAACTAGATGTCACACACTCTTCAAAGAAATCATATATATTATCTCAAATATTACAGAAGTTCTATAACATTTTTATTATTATGTTCTCTGACTACATCAGAAAATTAAGGCTCAGCAAGGTTAAATATTTTGTACAACATTTTACAAGAATATAATTTGAAACCACTATAGTTTGAAGTCAGGTATATTAGACCCAAAATTCCAGTTATTTTGAACATGTATTAATTAAAACATGCAACTCCATGCATCTAATTCAATTACGCTATTTTTTTCTTTTATTTTTATTGTTAACATTATTACAGATATCCCCATTTCCTCAACTTTGCCCATCTCCACCCAGCCCCCATCCCCCTTTCCTCTGGCCATCACCACACTGTCATCTGTGTCTATGGGTTATGCATATATGTTCCTTGGCTACTCCCTTCACCTTCTTTCATCCAGTTCCCTCCTCCCCCCTCCTTCCCCTCCCTACTGGCAGTTCTCAGTCTGTTCCATGTATCCATGCCTCCATTTCTATTTTGTTCATCAGTTTATTTTGTTCATTAGATTCCACCTATGAGTGAGATCATATGGTATTTGTCTTTCTCTGACTGGCTTATTTTACTTAGCATAATAATCTCCAGGGTTAACCATGCTGTCATAAAAGGTAAGGTTTCCTTCGTTTTTTTATAGCCACACAATATCACATTGTGTAAAGGTACCACTGCTTTTGTATCAACTCATCTAACAACAATATTGACTTGAATCATTAAATGGTGTTACCAACTCATGATACCCATTATACAGTAGGTGCTCATTAATATCTTCTCTACAGATGGGTCAGAGGTTTACTTCCAATTCATTAGATAGTACTAATTTCTTCCTAAATGAATAAATTTCTCTACCTTATTAAACAATTATTAATCTATATCACTCCTAAACTCTGTAAATGCAAAGATAATCCCAGTTCCCTAGGAACGCACTATCTAGGGGTAGAAAACATACTAACCAATATGATCTCACAGACAATGCAATTCAAAGTGATAGGGCTATAGGCTGAATGGATTTATTATACACATAAACAAAACATAAATGTACCAATTTTTTAAATGAATGATTTCGAATAAAAATCTGAAAATATTTTGTTCCCCTGAAAAATTATATTTCAGGCAATGTTGAACTGTAACACTACATGACGACAACTGGTAAGTGCTGAGTAGTGGCTACACTCTTTTATATGTGGCAGGTGTCTTTTGGATAATTATTGATGGACCTCATACACCTCCTTCTCTTCTTTATGTTACTGGCCTGCAAATTTGTGTTCCCAGGCCTTGTGAATGCCTTTAGGTTCTATACGAATCAGGGAAAATGTCCTGGCTTGTGTGGCTCACTGGACTGAGCACTAGCCTGTGAACTAAAAGGCCACTGGTTTGATTCCCCATCAGAGCACATGCCTGGGTTGCAGGCCAGGTCCCCAGTTAGGGGTGCATGAGAGGCAACCTCATGTTGATGTTTTTCTCCCTCTGTCTCTCCCTTCCTTCACTTCTGTCTAAAAATAAATAAAATATTTTAAAAAACAAGAATCAGGTAAATGTCTGGCACAGTGTCTTCACGGATAAGTATTTTTTATATATTTGGTGAATGAATTAATAAATAAATTACAGAAATCTCAAAAGAAGCACAGTAGGTTTTTTTTTTTTTTTAATTAAACTCTCTTAGATTCAAATAATTTTTTTTTTATCTACTGGAAACTGATCTAGACAAATGTCTCAGAGGATATGAAAATCTCAGCATGACAACACTTGAAAATAATCAAAATGTGCATGTCGCAGGCCATAGATCCTCACCATCACAGTTAGCCATCAAAAGCAGAAATGTACTTAATCCAGACTTATTACCCCCGAATCTGCTGCGTTTGAGGGATTTTCATGCATTTCCAGCACTAAATTGTGTTTATTCTTTGATGCCTTTTCCTAAATTATGATTTAAGAAAAACAGACAAAATAAAGAAACAAAACCAAGGTAATAATACTTTTGTAGAAAGAAATGGGAAAAAAAGAAAATTGGATAAGTCCAGAAATAATAAAGATCGAATTTAAATTCAGAAAGAACTAAACCTAAATCTTGTTCTACCAATTGTGGCCAAATTATTGAATTTCTTAGAAAATTTTATTTTCCTTTTCACTAAAAACAGAGATTATTATTAGCTTTTATATTAACTGTGAGCAAAGATTGTATTACCACCACAAAACAATTGGTCAGTCAATATACCTGGCACATAGTATGCCCTGCACATAATATGCCCATATATAAAATGTAATGTTCTTCTTTTCCTTTCCTTTTTCTTGCTTACAATTTTATGGAGGCTTTTTTTTTTTTTTAACCTGAGTATTATCCTCTCAAACTCTGTAACCACTAACATGTAAATAAAAATCCAGAAGCTGAATTTTATTTTCATAGTCCCACTTTATAACTGATTTAAATAGTAGCATGTCTAAAAAATAGCTTTTAAAATTATAAGCTAAAATTATTTCTAAATCCTTATATTTTACATGAGCTGGCATTTTCTCTTTTTATCAAAACATTGTAAAAGAATACCATTATTTAAAAAGATTTTTTTATGACTTTACAAGGTTTATCTCTCAGTATATAAATAAAACTTATTTGTTCAACCTACACATATATTTGTGTGTCTGTGTCTAAGTATATATACATACACACTCACATGGGAACATAGGCATCATCTAAGAGAAAGGCCAAGGCATTTAAAATAGAGCTACAATTCCAGTATCTGAGCATCCCTTCTTATCCTACAGTAGTGACCCCATGTTCTCCTGTGCCAAGTGTGCAAATCCCAGCAGTGAATTTAAACCCAATCTCATTTTAAGTTGCCTTTGTACTCAGCATGATCCTCATTTTTCATTGCATTGCCCTCGTCAGGGCCATGGTCCAGTCTAAGACACTGCTACCGATAAACCAGGAGCTGTAATTGAACTTATAATTACACACACTTTACCTCCAACCATAGAAGTATTACTGTAAATAAAAGTAATAGACCTTTATGCTTTGAAGTAGTGGGTAATCTTAAATAGCAATAACAGCATGCCTATGATCGATGTTAAATAGTAACGCTGTGTAACTGGCTCAACCTCTGACCCTCAAAGAGTAACGAATAATTGTATAATAATTTGCTATGCATTAGCACACCTTTAGAAAGGGCTTTTAGCTACAGAGGAGACATCATCTGGCATAGGGAAGCCCACATTCTGAAGCAAACCAGATACAGCTAACCTGCAAGTATGTGACAGCTTTCTCATAACTGTAAACAGATATACTCGTTTTTAGAGGTAATTTTTTTAAAGCAGGGATGTTTTTAAGATGTATTGAATAAAAAGTGTCAAAAGGGCATTTCTCAGCAGATAATCACATCATAAGTGAGGACATTCCAAGGGCACTAACTTGCCACTATTTTCTTCCTCCTTGGCTTACACAGCTGCTCCCCACGGAGTCTGAGCTCTCACAGAGACACTCAGGCACCCTGAATCAAAATTAAAGGCACAACACTGCCCTCTCCTTCCTGCTCTGTACTTGTTATTCTAGAACAGCAAACCTGGTTGGATGTTGTCCAAGTGTAACCCCCTGCTACCTAGAAACTCTTCAGTTCATTTTTGCAATAGTTGCTGCCTACTGTGTGTGAGCTCTGTGCCAGGTGCTGAGGATGAAGAATAAAATTGAGGACTTCATGAATCTAACATTCCCATGGGGAAGTAGGAAAAAATAAATAAAACTGTAATATACTATCAAGTAATAACAAGTGTTAAAAAGAAAACTACAACAGGGTATGGCAGGCAACATGGTGTGGAGGGTAATTGCAGATAAAGTAGTTGGTCGAAGAGGGCTTCTATCAGTTGAGTGGAGAACTGCATAGCAGGAAGGAGTGTACTCATGTGGCTATTTTGGGAAGAGAATCCAGGCACATGCGGATCTAAATGTTCTTTCAAGACAATAATGAAGCTTTTCAACATTTGCCTAATCAAACAGAGGAACATGGGAAGCTTAATAGAGAAAAAACATTTTGAGTGAAGAAATACATTTATTTCTAGTGTTGCACTGACTTTCAAGTTAACATATTTTTCAACTGTACAGAAATTAACTTTGAAGTGATTGGCTTCTCAGAGGTATTTATGACTTTAAGAGAACCCATAACATCAACCTTTTGTGTTTATCTATGTATGTTTCTCCCACAGGGATGAGGGCCCACCGCTTTTACTATATGTTCAAATAGTATAACAAAGATTGTTGCAGAGAAGAAACGCCGTTTACAGGGAGTGTGGCTCTGAATTCAGACACCTGGATATGAATTCTAGTTCTGCTATGCGTTACCTATGTGACTCTAGGCATTCTGTAGTCTCAAGGTTTGTGCCTTCCCCTCAACCCCATTTCATATGCTGAAATTCTAATCGCCATAGGAGATGGTATTAAAGGTGGGGCCTTTGGAGGAGTGATTAGGTCATAAGGGTAGAGCGCTTAGAAAGGAGATAACATAGAGCTCCCTAGTTCCCCTTCCCTTGTGTGAGACTACAAGAAGTTTGTTACTCAGACTGCTGGCTCTCACCGGGCCATGCCGACCTTCTGATTTTGGGCTTCCAGCCCCAGGACTATGAACAATGAACTTCTCTTGTTTATGAGCCACCCAGTCTGTGGTGTTTTATGTTGGCTTGAACTAAGAGCAGGCTGTTCACATCACTCGACCTTCACCGTTTTAAGTCATATGAAAGGCAAATCTCCTTGGTGTCTTTCTAGAAGGATTTCATGAGGTCAGGCATATAAAGTGTTTGAGCCCTGCTTAGCCCTCCACGGGAGCAAAGGAGACCACAGACAGTGGACGCTTTCACGCTTTATTCCGTATACTTTTTACAACAGCCTGATTTACCCAAGAAGAAATGACAGTCACTCAAAGTTAAGTAATTTCCCTAAGCTCTCACTGTAGAAATGGGGAGCTAAACTTCAAATCCAGGACCTTTACAAGCACAAACACCTGTTTTGTTTTATGAGTTTCTATTTGTTGTTGTTGTTTTTTTTAATCTCCTATGTCACTTCACAAATAATAAATGCTTTTGATTCTTTTTTCTCACCTGTCTGACATATCTAATCCCGCTCTACGTCCTGGGTGTTACTTTTGTTTTGTTTTGAAATGGCTCTCTTATCAATGCCTTCGTTTCCATTCTCACCACCCACAATTGCCAGAATTCTGACAATTATCACCATGTAACAGAAATATGACGCCATTCAATTAAGCTTTTTTGTTTTCATTTCCTGCTCTCTCCCCAAATTAGTTTCTCTACATCACTTTGAGAGCAACATTCACTGACTCAAAACCAAGCAGAGCATCAAAAATAATATAGACTAATTCCATTCGCCATGAATCAATTCCCAGGTGATGTGGATTGGATTTTCCTCATGGATCAGAGCATGTGAAAATTCTCTCCTGTCTTTTCTAAAAAGGTCTCCTTTAAGATAATTTACTCCAGAATGTTCTTGCATTAATCTTCGGGGAGGAAGTTAGAGCACTTTGTTGGCAAGTAAGATATGATTTGTCCTGTTTTTATTATTATTACTTGTGATTGTAGTCGTATGCCCATCATCATCATCATCATCATCATCATCGAGCCAAATGAAGCTACAACTTGCATAGCTGAGAAGTCAAGTGATTTTTAAAATGTAATTACTCTTTTTGTACTCAAATGCAGTTAGATTATGTCAGATTGTCAGGTGAAATATGAAGAAAAGATTGTAACTATTGTTTAGTAGCAGTAAAAACAGAAACAAAAGGTTAAACATTCTCCTTCAAACAGCAACTTTTCCCCCTATTATTCTCAGTGCTTTTATTCCCCCAGGTTAAGCAACACCATGGTGCTTCCTTCATCGCAGCAGTTATTAACAGATTATTGTTTTTCTGTTCATTTGACCGCCTCCACAAAAAAGTTGGAGGTCAGTTAGGAAGACAATCAAATGAGCAGAAAAACGAATACCCATTGAAATGCAAGGTCTTTGAGAGCAGGCATGATATATCGAGCGTAGATATAAAATAATTATTATATCCATATTCGAAGAAGCTGGGGTTTGAAAACTGGCAGGGAATGTATTTGAAATGACATGATGACTGATGAGGAAAGAGTCATGTAAAAATGCATGCTATGTTTTTTTCAAATTACTTCTTTATTGTTTCTGAATCTTTGTCTTTTAGGAACTTTCTAATGAAAAAATTTGAAAGGCAAATCAATTAAGTTTCTCATTTCCCTTCATGCCTCTTACCTCTCAACAAACTCCCAAGATTAAATACACTTTTTTGAAGGCTCAGTATAGACATGTTCATTGTGTTTACAGATAAAGAAAAACAACCTCCCTATCACCTTACATTTTCTAAAAATTTCAGGTAATTACCTGAAACAGACCTTGTAAGGGCAGAATTCACTTCCTTGAATCTTTTCTTTTGCGTAGAATCCAAAAGCAAAGGGACCAAAAATAAGGAAATCAATTCCTACCAATGGGTGCCTGAAAAGCTCCAGCTAAATGAACTGATGTAATCGCGGTGTTGGACTCCTAAGCTGTAACAGTTGGGGAGTTCTCATTACTTCTGAATCTTGAGGAGCGAGAAGGAGATGGAGTAAAACACTCCAGCAGTGCCAGCTGGTGGAAGCCAAAGATTACCGATGAGACCAAGGCCGAAGAAGTGCTCCTTTGCATCAGCTTGGGTGATGTGTCTCACATTGTCTCGCCAGGCCCCAAGTGACAGGAACTCAAGGTACCGAATCAGTCTTATTTGCCCCAAACAGAAAGTTAAACAGAGACAAGGAATTCGAGTGATTATATAGATAGATTAAAAAGCAACACACACAACACAATACATTAAACTTGTGACATGTGCTCCAAATCCATCAACATGTTGCAGGAAAAATTCCCGTGTTTATCAGAACGGATACAAGTACGCTACAGTCTCACAAAAGAAAAGCCTCCTTTGCAGTTCCCAAGAATGTAAGGGAGAAATTTGCAGAGGATGCAAGATTTTTTTCATGATGTTAACCATCTCAGATAATATAAAAGGCAAGCGTATCTCCTGCCATTTCACTGTATGACTGCACATTGCACATTGCATATTGTTTGCTCACATTTGCAGAGGCAGATAAATGTTGAGAAGGAAGAAAAAGACAATCAACAGGAACTATAAAAAACTGTCTTCTGTACAACATCTGGAGCTTTGATCTTAAAAAAATGTTCTATTTTTTAAACTTGCAAAACTGTACACAGACATATTTCATACAGCAATCTAGTGAATTATAAAATTATTCTGAAATCAGAAGTATTGGGAGGAAACTGGTGTCCTAAAACAATTGTGGATAAATTAGGTAAACATGCTTCAGCTTAATTAAATTAATGGTGTAGACCGTCTTTTCTAATGTGCTTGTGAACAATGGGATATATTCATTACTTTTTTCTTAAAAGATTAGAGAAACTATCTATGAAACATGCATTAAAGTTTCCTAATCAAGGTGAGAATTTGCTGTTAAGTGCTGAGTAATTTCAAAGAACTAGAATAATGTTGCTATTATACTCTACACTTATTTAATGGTTATGTAAATCAGAATATGCTACAGTATGCTGCAGGAATTAGTCCTTAAAGCTTAGTAGTTTAATGCAGAAAAAAGGGGGGGCTATTCATCACTTATATTACAAGGCAACTGCAGGTCTGCTAGAGGCTCTGCTCTGTGCTACACTCACTTTGGAACCTTAGCTGATGGAGCAACTACTATCTGTAACAACGCTGGTTGCCATGGTAGAGACAAATAAAGAGTTCTGGACAGTATCACACAAGCAATTACATGCTCCATCCCACCAGGATAAACCCAACTTACACCCACAATTTATGGTGCACTATTCACAAGGGACCATCTAACCACAAGGGAGTCAGGAAGCATAAATATTAGCTGGAGCCACCGTTTATTAAGGTCCAAGTAAGTGTCAAGTTGAGGAGGTGCTTTCCCTATATTGCATAATTGTAATACATATAGTAACTCTTGCAGGTAGGTATGATTAAGGTTCCATTTAGTGTACTAAATGAACCTGAGGCTTAGAATTGAAGAAGCTTTCTAAAGCCAGAAACCCTTGCTGTCTGTCAACAGTCACCCTCCTTGCCTCTATGTCATACTGCTGATTTTCCCATTAGGGCTCAGGTACTATTTAACTTTTCACATTAAAAGCAACAACAAAATGCATGCTGCATGCATACAGCCCTTGCGACCTGACTTGGTGATTTTATATAACAAAATGTTTGTGAAGCAAAGCAACGATTTAGAGCTAAAAGGTAGTTTTAATCATGTATTTACAGAAAAGGAAAAGCCACTTAACTTTAAAAAAAAAAATGTGGATACTGGCCCTGGCCAAGTAGCTCAGTTGGTTAGAGCATCATCCTGATATACCAAGTTTGCGGGTTTGATCTCTTGTCCCGGCACAAACAAGAAGCAACAAACAATGAATACACAGATAAATGGAACAACAACACATGTCTCTCTCTCTCACTCTCTCTCGCTGTCTCTCCTTTTCTCCCTCTAAAAATCAATTTAATTTTTTTTTAAATGTGAATACTCTTTGTGCTCATTACAACCCAAAAATATACTACAAATAGGTTGCAATACTACAGGGATATGATGAATTGACATTATATTATATTTATTTGGCATGAAGAGTCTATAGGAAAAATGGAGAGGAAAAACATTTTGGCATAAATTATTCAATAGAAAAGGAAACAAGATACTCCACCCTTTGAATCTCCCCTTTTGTCTCTTCTTTTTGCTTGGCTACTTCTCCAGCCCTTGGCATTAACCTCAGAAAATAGTCCCATCTGGTCCCAACTGTTAAAGTGCTAGAGACCTCTTCAAAATCGCCAAGTGTACTAACTCCTTCATATTGGAAAACAGTAGACTGGAAAATTATAGGAGATTGGTTTTCCCAGGCCCTTGTTTCCAACTGTAGCTGGTAACTAGACAGACCAGCTTATTGTGTGGTAAGTGGTTTCTCTGAAAATCTCCAGCTCAAACAAAGAAACAACCAAACAAACAAAACAACAAAACCTGTGCAGCAAAATTTAAAGCCTATGTATTCCTTTTTAAAGGGCAACATTTAACAGAGACAATCAGTCTGAGTACCAAGAACCTAAAATATTTTCTAGATTTCATATAAATATGAAATATGAGCTGAGGAAATTATTTAACTAATAAAATAACAAGGAATGACTATTTTTTAAAAACCTAATAATCAGTTAGTGTTTTTATCACATCAAATGCATTAAACTTCTTTGAATTGAAGTCTTTTCATCATAATGCACTAAATTAAATATATGTTCCTTGTGGAATATGATTATGCTAAACTAGATTAAAATCAAATCATGGACAAGATCAATTTTATTTACAATAATCCTAGCTATCTGAGACTAGTCTAGTAATCACAATAAACGTCTCTCCCACTCATATTTTTTTCCAGGATTATACTTTCCCAAAATATGTAATTTGTTGATCTTGCACACTTTTAAAATATATTTCATTATATAGGCAGCCGTCCGTCTCGAGAGACGATGGTGTAGCTTCTTAAGAGTCTATCTGCACCGCCGAGAATGGATGTGCAGTCCAACTCGGGAGTGACACAGTATCCGTCTCCTCCCGTGTTGAATCGACATCTTGCGATGACGCTGGAGTGTCCTCTCCAGTGAAGCTGAAGCTACAGAGCCTGGGCAGGGTGATATGGAGGGTCTGCTGTTGCCCATGCAGCAGACCCCCCCTCTCTTCGCAGCTGAAGGGTCCAAGGGAAAGACGGAGTCAATACAGCTTGGCTTCAGGTGCGCCGCAGGAGTTGCCGGTGTTGACTACAACGTCGAACCGCCTTAGGGACTCCGGCTCCGGATTTTCTGTCGGGGTTTACTCCCTTAGCCTTTCCCCTGAAGAGGTATGCCGCAAGGCAGCGGAGGTTTTTTGGAATCAGAGTTTTCCTTCTCTGATGTGCCCTGACTGGAAGATCGAACCAGCGACACTTAGCTCGCAGGCCGACGCTCAATCCACTGAGCCAAACCAGCCAGGGGGTATATTTCATTATAGTACTATGAAAATATATAAGCAACACACATTTCAGCAATTCCTTAGAGTATTCAAAGATATATGTGTGTTTGTGTGTCTGTATATGTGTGTATATGTCTGTGTAAAAAGATACATGAAAATGACTGATAGATAATAGATAGATAATTGATATGTATATCTGTAGAAATGGAATCTGAATGAACCTAAAGGATTACTTAATTTAAGAAAGAATGATAAATATTTAAGCTGTCTTGGGGGAATTGTGCTGACATTGGATCTTGAGATTACTTCTCGCATAAAACTCAGAGGATTTGGTATCTTGTCAGAAAACTGGAATGAAGCATACTTACATGATATTAATCATGTATTTAACCATTCTTTTATTGAAAGCCTACCAAATTTGGCACATAAGATGAAGAGAAACATGCAAATGTTCTCCCCATACAACTGAACTTTTTCAAAGGAGAACAAGAATTTAGCTATGTTCACTTATAAAAAGTTTTTGTTTAATTTTAAAATAATACCTCAAAAAAGTAATCTCTCACTTGTATAATTACTTTTTCACAAATTCTAGTCAGTTGTCTAAAATTATACTGTTTTCGATATTAACTAAACTTGAACTCAAATATAGTAGAGTGAGAAGAGAACTGAGTTTGGAAGCTGCCTAATTATGTCACATACAAACAGAAATCCATAGGGGCTAAAAATTCTACTACAGAACCCATAATGGTATGGTTTAAATGATACAACTTTAAAACAAAATTTTAGTTTTAAACATCAAAAATTCCACTGGCAAATATTATCTACCACCATTACTTTAGAAATGAAGAAATCGTGACTCAAATAATTGATATAAAAATCATAAAGCCATATGGTTTTGGAAGGCAGAGCAGGTTTTTTCACGCATATCTAATATTCTTTCACTTACTATGAAAATAATTTTGCTCTTCTAACTATTTTTATAGTACTTTAATGTTAAACTTAGAAAAAAAATAAGACTAAGTATTAAACTATGTATTAATTTAAATATTTAGACATCAACTTGGGAAACAAAAATCAGTATATATTATGAAAAACTAAAATTCCACTGATAAGAAGTCTTGTTTAGAAAAGAGTCAGTTCCCATATTACTAATAAATGTACAAATGAACACAAACTTTCTGAAGGATAACATGACTTTAAGAATTACCTGTTGCAATATATTCCCTTTCACAAAGCACCTCTACCTTAAGAAAGTTATTTTAAAAAAATAATATGTGTACTTAATCATTTGAGGATTAAGGGTTGTTCCTTGTAGAATTTTTAAAATAGGAATATGTTTGTGCACTTTAAGCCCATAATTTCAGTAGAATACTTGGCAGTCATTATATATTTGGGTCAGTTTTAAAGTCCAAAGAGAAAATGTGCTTCAATTTAAACCATATATTTAGAATGCTTCTGTGTGTGTGTGTGTGTGTGTGTGTGTGTGTGTGTGTGTGTGTGAGACTCAAATGACTGTGATAAATAATCTTAGGTGAACCCTATCATACAGAAATATCTTGGTTATTTATTATATTATGTTAAAATTCTAGGAATTTTGTTAGTGTTTTTCTTGCTGAAGGAATAACAGATATATTTAACATAAAATAAAATAAGGCACTTTTTAATTTTCCATATTAGTACACACTTAGTAATTTTTCCCCTGTACCAATGTCGATATGCCTGATTTTGCTGCCTTTGGTTTGAGATCATGCAACATTTACCTACTCAGATTATAGGGATATGCACTTACAATGTTCCTTGATGGGATTCAGGACATGCTAACCCCAAAATAGCATACTGACACACTGAATACCTTATGCTGAAGAAATTTGAGAAAACAGCAGAAGCAGTTGTCTCAGACCTTCCCCCACCCTTCTCCCTGAAAAAAGTCATAAAACCCTCCTGTGAGAGGCACCCTCTCTATAACAGGTGGAAAGGAACACCCTTATCTCCAAGGACAATCAGATGACAAGAAGAATCAGAACAAACATGCCTTACTAAGTTTCCCCATTTATAGTCATACTCCTTGGCCTATCTTATTTCTTCACAACTGCTCATTCTTGTTTAACCTAGCATAAAAATATTCAGCTCTGTTTCTTCAGGTCTTCTTTTCCTTATGAAAGCTCCCACATCACATGACACTTAAATAAATACATGTGAATTTCTCCTGTGAATGTGTCTTTGTCAGTTTAATTTTCAATCCCAGCCAGAGGCACTAAGAGAGGAAACCCTTTTCATATCCTACAACGTCACCATTATATTCAGAACAAACACAACATATCCATATTAACTGCATGAGTCTATATCCTCAACAGCATTTCTGCCTATTAGTGGTATGGAACTCTTTCTGAGAGTTAAAAACTGGCTAAGGCTTAGAAACCACATAGGTCTCTGTCATGTCTCTCAGGCTTATCTGCTACTTTCCTTCCTCTCTCTCTCTCCTTTTTTTTTTTAGTGAACCATTCCAGCCAAAATCTTTTCATTCATATTTCTAGGCATTCTACTTTATATTATCCTTTGATTTAATTATGGGAGAAAATGTCCTTATTAATGAGCAAAGAAACACAACTGGCAACTTAAATTCCAAACCAGAACTGGTCCGCAGATATCTATGTAAGCCACAGATGTAATTTTACATATCTTTCACAATCATGTGATAAAGTAATAAGAGCAGGTGAAATTAATGTTAATAGTGTACTTTATTTTACACAATATATTCAAAATACTATTGCTTCAATATGCAATCATTTAAAATATTATTTATGACATCTTTATAATTTGCGTGTGCCCGTGTACTGTCTCAGAGTTACTGTTATTTTACACTTAGCGCACATCTCATTTGGGATTAGCCACATTTCAAGGGCTCAGGTGCCACATGTGGTTTATAGCTACCCTATTGGATTTCAGTCTTTACTAACGTAAAAGGGCCGTCTCTCTTCTCAAAGTAGCCATATGATATTTTTTTCTTTTTCCTTTGTTTATTTGGAGGAAAAAGATTAATAAATAAACAAAGATCTCCAGTGCCAAACAAAACAAAACTAAACAGCAATAATGTAAAACTCTGAGTGTAATAACATCCCAGGCAAGGGAACATCTGGAAGCAAAGATATATGTTCTGTAGGTCACTGATTTATGGAAAGAAGCCCAGGTTTTTAATGGCTAGGCCTATGGGAGATAAGGAGAGGGCAGTTACATGCAAATTATGGTACATAAAATGGAAAGCTAGTTTCCTGGATAGAATTAGGTGCTTTAAGTCTCTTCATGACTTAAATGCAATGATCTCATGGCCGGAATGGTAGTCAGCTCATTTCAGTAAAAGTGGCATTCTTAGCTCAAATTTCATAGCACTTTAATTAGTTTCATTTGTTTATAACCAGCTGTGGTGACGTAACATTCAGTTTTGATAGCTTGTAGGCAAATACCTCTAAGTATCACATATTTATTTTACAAGAGAATAATCCAAGAAAGCAGTGTAAAACAGCATACTAAGTACAAAACAACGCTAGTTATTCTTCTGATTTTACACAGCACTGTCACAAATTAATAAAATCAATATATTTTAATAAATATTATCTTATTTAAATTAAAAAATGTTTTTTCAAGCGTTAGGTAAGAGGATATTCTAAAATAAGATTTTTAGGTAACCCTTATTCATTAAACATTTATTTTTTCCAAAAAGCAGTTCTCAATAAAAGCTAGCTTAAGATGTCACATGGAATGTGCATTATGCTAAAGACTGAATGTTCAAAGATGTCTGATATGTGTTCTCTATCAAGATATAGGAAAAAAGAGAACTAAAATTTATTGTGTAGAAAATTAGGACCTATGTATTTATTATATTTAACCACAATGCATATAAGGTTTTGGTATCATTTTCCCCGTTCCACATGCAAGGAAACTGAAATTTAGAAAAATTAAATAGCCCATCCTTGTTTCTATAGGTAAGTGGCAAAGTCAGCATTAGAACAGGTGTGTTTGACCCCAAACCTCTAACTTATTTCTGAACAGTACATTAATTACAGTTTATAGTCATCTAACAAAAAATTAAAAGCAGAATTAATAAAGGAAAAATTATCTTCTTTCAAATATTTATCCAAGTGTTACATGTAAGTCATTAATAACTGTACAGGTAAAAATACTAAATACCATGGCTTTAAACTATCACATCATGTGAAAATATGAAGGACTAATCCTATAAAAATATGTTCATATCTTACTTTTTTGTCAGCTGCTTAAAATAACTGAAGCCGTAATAATAAGCCTTTGAATTTAAAACATTTATCCTATCTAAAGATCTCTAAACAAAATTTAGTTGCACACTGTTAAAAACAAGACAACAGGGCCAAAATGGAGTCGCTTATGCTAAATCCTAGGTCATTAAGCCAAGACTCAATTACAGCTTTAGCTCTCCCAAAGGTGAAACCTTAACCAGTTAATCGGGAACCCCCCGGTCAGCACTAGTTAGGGAATCTTCCTGATAAACCTCCGCCATTCCCCACAAGAAACTAATTTTGCAATAACCAACCTGCCCTCTTGCTTAATATAACTTCCTTTTTCTTGCTCCCTTCTGCCTACAAGTCTTGCCTTTTGTACCACTTCTCAGAACATCTTTGTATCTGTTAGACTGGATGCTGCACAATTTAAATTGATTTTTGCTCACATAAACTAAAAATGTTTAATATGCCTCAGTTTACCTTTTAACAATTCTCGGATCAGAGAAGGAACAGAAGGAGACTCCAACAGCCCCCAAGAGCAATGGGCAAACAGATCTAGGGACCTGTAGAGCTTCTCCGCTTGCTGTTTCCTAGATGCCTCTGGAGGCGGCTTAAGTCCCTTTGTGATCCTAGTTCTGCAGCTTTTGCTGAGCTTCCACACTTAGAGAATTTCTTTTTCTGAAGTGGATCTGACTTAAAAACAGGACAGGTTCTGGGGTAGGACTTAGTCCAACTTAGAAACTGGGCTGGGTCCAGGGTCAGACTGCTTCCAACTTAGAAGCCTGGTTAGGTGCAGTGTGAGGTCTAAGGGAAGTAAAAGTTTCCTTTATTTCAGGCTAAACAATCAGGTTAACTTTCCCAAAGACAATCTTGAATTACAATGGCCAAAGTAGAGCACTTTTAAGGTAAATAAGCTTATCCATATAAGGTGCCCTGTAGAATAAGGGGTCTCAGACAAGCAATCACCATAAAGGGTAGAAGAAACTTATGTTTCCCCATGTATTATATATTGTCTGGTGACTAGGCTGAGACTCAATGGAACATCCTGGGATAACTGTTAAAGCCTGCAAAGAGTGAGAATTCTTCACAGAGTCACCTCTTCCAGAGTTGTAGTGCCTAGTCCAGTAAACTTCCATGTTGTCCTTTCCTTTCCAAATCCAGATCAGCAGGAAAAACATTTGTAACAATTAGCTATTTGAATAGGGACTTAACGAATTTGCTTTCAGGTACCCTTTGATGGTTGATTCTGCCTCTCCCAGGGACTACTACCTCTTGTTTGAATTGCTTTGTGTTCTGAAAAGCAGGCTTGGCAACAGTCAGGTTGGGAGCCCCCAATATATGGCTGGACAGAAATATGGATTGCACCCCATTTGTAGTTAGGGTCCTCCTGACTGTTGCCAGTTCTCAGGGAATTATCTAACTCTCTCTCTCTCTCTCTCTCTCTCTCTCTCTCTCTCTCTCTCTCTCTCTGCTTTGAGAGTGTCTCTGGATCTTGGGAGAATAGTACCCTATGCATCCTTTTGGGGATTTGGGGGTGACTCTTGCTTCCAAAGAGTTATTCAATACTGCCAGGAATATTTACTCTTTATGTTGACTGAAACGTGGAAAAATATTTAAAAGGAATTTAAAAATTTTTGTTTAAAGTAGCTCTGTGGTCAGAAGGTGACCAAATTGGCAGCTAATATCCAGAGCTTGATAGGACCATTTTTAGGCCTTCTCCACAAAGCTTAAATAAAACCACATACCCAGTTTATCTTTAAGCAACGCAAAGCGTCCTTCTTACATTTTTAACTTGTCTTAACATTTTTAAGTTGAAGATGTTTGTACAGTAATGTTTTGTAAAATCAAAAGCTGAATAAAACTACTTGATTTGCATTTAATGCTCACATTTTAAGTCATGCATTTAGCCTACTTTTTAACAAAATTTTAAGTTGAGTTCGTAATCATTTTCTAATGAGTTTCTCAAGTGAGTAAAACTCATTTCTCTCAAAATATATTATTCAATGAAGAGAATATCATATATGAGAGCAGTATCTTTCTCCAGCTCCCAAAGTACTCCAAACCCTAAATAAACGGAAGTGACTTGAATGTAGGAGTAACCCTTATATTTTGCTTTGCTGTTTAGTGGTAGATAAAATAACAACCTAACAGAAAGTAAGTTTAAAATACTACACGGTTTGCAATTGTTTTAAAAATCATTTTCAAATAATTTAAAATTAATAATCAACTAATTAAAAAAGAACCTTCAATCAAAATCATAGGGTAACAGAATTGCAATCGTCCTGAGAAGATCAGGCCAGTTTCAAGTCTCTAAAATTTATCCCTTACTTCCCAGTCCATGCTGAGAATGAGCAGGTTGATCTCATGCTAGGAATTTTCGCACCCTATAATAGACCCTTGCCCCTGGCTGGTTTGGCTCAGTGGATTGAGTGTCGGCCTGCGAGCTAAGGTTCGATCTTCCAGTCAGGGCACATCAGAGAAGGAAAACTCTGACTCCAAAAAACCTCCGCTGCCTTGCGGCATACCTCTTCAGGGGAAAGGCTAAGGGAGTAAACCCCGACAGAAAATCCGGAGCCGGAGTCCCTAAGGCGGTTTGACGTTGTAGTCAACACCAGCAACTCCTGCGGCGCACCTGAAGCCAAGCTGTATTGACTCCGTCTTTCCCTTGGACCCTTCAGCTGGGAAGAGAGGGGGGGTCTGCTGCATGGGCAACATATCACCCTGCCCAGGCTCTGTAGCTTCAGCTTCACTGGAGAGGACACTCCAGCGTCATCACAAGATGTTGATTCAACACGGGAGGAGACAGATACCGTGTCACTCCCGAGTTGGACTGCACAGCCATTCTCGGCGGTGCAGATAGACTCTTAAGAAGCTACATCATCGTCGCTCGAGACGGACGGCTGCCAATAATAGACCCTTCTTTCTGAATTTCCTCTTTGCAGACCACAGAACTTTTTTTATAGTAAAGAAATCATTACATGTGTTTACTGTTAGGAAATTTCACCTAATTAATTTGTTGCTTTTTTATCCTCATGGAGGCTTAAATAAACAGTACTAATGGATAATAGATTTAAGCAGATTAACTGATAAACAATCCTTGATGCTAATTGCTCTGGTGTTCTGAAAAATCCTGGAATTGTCAAAAGCAGGGTATATTTATAGAAATATATGAGTACTGGGCATGTGAGCACCCTTCCTATTACATCAAATAAAAGACCGAGAATTCCTTTGACAGATATCATTAAACTTCCCTCAATCTTTGACATTCTGAGATCCAGAATGCTTCAAGAGAATTCTAAGTAATTGGTAGGTTCTTGATTTTTATCATCCCTGTCACCTACTATATAAAGATTAAACAAGATAGAATACATTATAAATACAAAAACATGTATTTAAAATAAAATATGATTGTTTTGCATGTAGAGGTTTTAATGGCTATATATTTGTATTTTGTTTTATAATGGACCAAATTTAGACATATTTGCGCCTTGATTTTGTGTATCTGCAAAGAAAAGTTAAAAGGCATCAATCACAATACTTAACCTCCTTCTGATGCTAAGTATTACCAAGTGTAACTGCTGTGAAAAAAAAAGAGGTTCATTTTACCTTCACAGGTTCAAAAAAAAAAAAAAAAGAAGTTAATTTAAATCTGTCAACAGACATTACCAGGTTTCTGAAATCAATAACATTGAATGTAAAAAGAAATGGACAGCCTTTTCTTTTTAAGTGTGAGAAGTATTAACACCTTCCAGTTTGCATGGAAGTTGCCTTTACTATTTTTAAATTCCTCTTCAGGCTCACAATTGTTTCAGGAATCTACCTGCTGTGCTTGTTGATAGTGATTATATAGAACAAGAACACAAGTGTTTTACGTTAACATTTTTCTATTTCATCTAAGCATTGCAGTTGCCACTGATTAAATTATGCAGAGGACTTCGAGAACTCATTATGCTCAGTCTTAATGTATATTTCCTCTTTAAATTATTCATCTTAATAACCCTCCATTTTCAAAAAAAAAAATCACTGTGGTCTGTAGTAGGTATTTCCAATTATTTGTTCAATTTAGCTTTTGAATGTAAAATCTAATAATTGAATATGAATTGTTTCTCTTTTCTCCCCTAACACTGGTAGTCAAATACTAATTTGCATATATGGGCAATGTTAAATGTAGATTCCTTGCCCCACTTTCCAGAGTTACAAGTTTTTAAACTCTAGGCAGTCTGGCATATATTTTGAAAAAATCTGAACACTTCAATTTACATATCTATTTCTGCTAATTTTGTAAACAAAAGGCCCTTTCTCTTCAAAGGTTTTCCTATTTTCCCTGCCCAGAGCCCTATCGCTGGAATAACAGAGAAAACACTAAGAGGGAAAATATTTAATAATGATAGAATGAGCATACTTAATTGATTAGTAAGCCCATTTGCCTGTTTATGTCTAGCTACTGGAAGTGATTTTTTAAAACAAAATGAATACCACCACCTTCCAAATCATAAAAGAGGAAATATAAAAGACTAAACTCACTAAATATACAAAGCCAATGGATATCACTGTGCAATATAATGTTTCAGTTTTAGATTGGCAAGACTTTAAAAATTTAAAACTGATCCTTTCTCCTCTTGGGAAAATCTTGGTAGGAATTTAAATAAATGCAATAACAAAAGAATAATGTGGTAATATTTATCAAAGCTAAAATCATTATAACCTTTTATCCAGCAAACTTATTAAAATTTTGTCTAGAAAAATAAAATATAAATTTATTTCTTCTTCTTGTTTGATTGTTGTAGCTAGGACTTCCAGTACTCTGTGGAATAAGAGAGGTGAAAGAAGACACCCCTATCTTGTTCTCGATCTTAAAGCAAACACTTTTAATTTTTGCCCATTGAGTATGATGTTGGCTGCAGATTTCTCTTATATGACCTTTATTATGGTGAGGTATGCTCCCTCTATTCTCACTTTGCTGAGTGTTTTTATCATAGATGGGTGCTGGATTATATCTAATGATTTTTCTATATCTATTAATAGGATTATGTGATTTTTGTCTTTTATTTTGTTTATGTGATGTGTCTCATTTACTTGTTTGTGAATATTGTACCATCCTTACAGCCCTGGAATAAATCCCACTTGATCATAGTGTATGATCTTTTTAATGCATTGTTGGACTCATTTTTCTAGTATTTTGTTGAGAATTTTAGCATCTATCTTTATTGGGGATATTGGCCTATAATTTTCTTTCTTTGTTGTACCTTTTTCTGGTTTTGGGATTAGGATAATACTGGCCTAGTAAAAATGGTTCAGTGGTCTTCCCTCTTCTTGAGTTTTTTGGAATAGTTTGAGAAGGAGAGGTATTAGTTCATCTTTGAATGTTGGTAAAATTTGCCTGTGAAGCCATCTGGACCAGGGCTTTTGTGTTTTGGTAGTTTTTTTTTTAAATTACCGCTTCAATTTCACTAGTTGTTATTGGTCTATTTGGGTTTTCTGCTTCTCCCTGATTCAGTTTTGAAAGATTGTATGTTTCTAGAAATGTATCCATTTCACTCAAGTTGTTCAATTTATTAGCTTATTCACAGTCATTTCATACAATCCTTTGTATTTCTGTGTATCAGTTTTTACTTTTTCTCTTTCATTTCTGATTTTACTTATTTAGATCCTCTTTCTTTTTATGTTGATGATCTGGTTAACAGTTTATCAATTAAAAAAAATTAAAAGATCAATGAATCCAGGAGCTGGCTCTTTGAAAACATAATTTAAAGTGCATCAAGGAAAAATCAAGATGAAATATTCAATAGTAAGAGAATGATTAAAAAACATAGTTCAAAACCTTGTTACCCTATAAGTCTTAATAAAATGATCAGAGTTATAATATGTTTAATATAACTGAGTTCTACCGAAAATGTAGTGTTTTGCATAACATTTATTTCAGACCATTGAGAGAAGTTGCTGTGAGGAGACTAGAGGAGTGACTATATGTATCCATTTTTATGAAGATATGCATTCCATATTGTTGACAGTAGAAGCTGGAATTTGCATTACAATTAACACATTTCTCAAGTGCTGGAAATTTTGAAATAATGCAAACATGGTGACTCTCAGAAGCCAATAGTTTGAGCTCGTTTTTATTCCTCTAGCAAAAGAAAACCTTTAAAATCAGTTGATCACATGCAGAAATAGATGGTTAATCTTCTTGAAGAGAATGATCTTGTTCTACACAAGTACATTTAAAGATGCTTAATTAATTCCCTGTAATGCATGCCATAGAGCAGCCATTTGCAGGCTTTCAGCACCCAGTGAAATTTCAGATTCCAGTACACACATGCCCAAATTCTCTGTGGTGGGGCCTAAGGATTCCAATTTGTATAAAGTATCGAATGCTATTCTCATGCAACTTGACTGGAAATCATAATTTCAGAAGAGGTACCCCAGAACCAAGTTGAGATTAATGGGTCTGGAAAATTGTTCTATAGGTGTTACTGATAACCACGTTCAAATATAGTTAACCTTCAATTATATTGTAATGAAACTTCATATGTCAAGCAGTGAAGTGATGGTCATTGAAACACCCCTGAAACTAATTAAAATAGTTCATATTGTACATGAGGCTGTTTAAAACTGACTAATTGAATTTTGGCAAATGTCTGTCAAAGATAATTTTATTTTTCACCAGATGAATGTTGAGCAATATGATCTGACAGTAAATATCAAGACCTATTTCAAAGCTACCTTTGGTTCATGCTGTCAATATCTTCATATTTGTGATCATGGAAATACACATATCCAATTAATTTAATGCAGAGAAGTTGCAAGAAAGAACTAAAACATCACCCCATTTTATTCTACTAGAGATTATTATGTGAGTAATTAAAATACTCCTCATGACCTCCAATGTGTTTACAAGTTAGGAAGAAAGACATGTAGCAGAAAAACATAATTGCATATTATGAGCAACAAGAGTGAAAAGACGAAAACTGTTAGGCATAATTGTAAATTTCTTTGATGGAAAGTGAGATAACATGCAAGCAAGGCTATCAAATGAACTTGAAACATGACAATCCCAAGAGATCTGAAAAAGATAGTTTTTTTTTTGGCAAAAAAACAAAAATAAACAGCCAATTCTTTACTCACATTAAGGTTTAGAATGTGAGTAAAGAATTGTCATAATAATATAACTATTCTACAACTGCTGTGCCTTATGCAAAACTATTTCATGTATAATACAATATATTTTGTAAATATGCATAATTTTTATATTCATAGTTTTATTGTATGCTAACTAGATGTTTATTTGTTCCATATAATATTAATATATGTATGTTGCTTAGACCTATGAGATGCCCTGGTTTCAACATTAAAAGATATTTTCATTTCCAGTATAATGAAGGACTTATACTAAAAATCAGCCTCTGAAATTGCTTTAAGATTTTTTAATTTCTGGTGGTAAACATTGAGGCTTTCACAAGAGTACCAGTTTTGCACTATAGCCTTCCTGATGCAAGACTTGGTCAGTATATTTTATTTCATATCTTTGAAATGAAACCATCTATCTATCTATCTATCTACTGCCTAAAATAGAATACTTTATGAAGTAAAATTCAATACAAGATAGTCTTGCCTTGAAACCCAGACAAGAGGATATTTATTTCCTGAAGTACCTACAGGTAATGCCATTTATAATGTTATCCAGGGGAAGAAAACTCAAGACGAGTACCACAGAATGATTATACTCAATTGTGAAAATATAAGTCAAGCCAAAATGAGAAAAACTTTAAAGGATATTGTATAGCCTAATGTGTGTTAAGGTATGATATATAATCTTTGAGTAAATCAGAATTAAGTAAAAGTACAGAGTTAACAGTATTAATATGTAATATACTGTTTTAAAGGCAAAAAAAAAAAAAAAGTGAGAAGAAAAGAACCTGATCTGGATTACAGCCCTGAACATTTATTAGTTTATTCTTACACTTGTGAACAGAAGAATCCCCTGGTACCTGATCAGACACTCTGTAAATATGAGCTGGAGCCAGCATTTGCTTGTCCTTGCTGTAAACACTTTTTAGGTGCCATGTATTATCCTAGTGGGGAATGAATCAGTTGTCATATGCACTTCTATTTCCATTCCCTTATGGTATTAGTGTGATATAGATAAGAATAAAACAATACAACTTCTGTGTCCAAAGAAAATGCTTACAAGCAGATAGCCAAGTGATAAAAGTATTTCAGAACACCAAGGAGTATAATCCACCTAAGTGTGTCATTTTCAACATTGAGCTATTTCTCTTGAAATAGTTCGTTTTGCTTAAAACTTCCCAGTCATTCTAAATTTAGTACATTTTGTTTTTCTTTTGGGAACAAAATTATTGTTTTTCTTATGTGCTCATAGAAAGAAAGATTATTGAAATCAGTTCCGAAAGGGAAAAAAGAAGAAGAAAAAAACTTGGAATAATTTGATTTTACATAAAGTTAAAGAAAACTACCACCAGATGTAGCTTTTATAACTGCTCACTAGGTAGGGTACAAGAGAATTCTAGGGTACTGCCTTCTATACTCTTTTCCTACTTTCAAGTTCCTACATTTCTTAGGTAAAATTTGAGTTAATTCAATTAATTGTTTTAAAGGAAAATTGTGATTTTTGAAGTCTGGATCACATAGTGGAGGGAGTAGAGAAACCAACACTCTAAAGCATAGGTGCCAACACAGGCAGAACAGAGAGAGCCCTGGCAGCACGGAGTGGTGATAGAAACACCTGTGATGCAGCCTTTCTGGCAGGAAAGACTTCTCAGTTGAAGCGGTATTTGAACCAAGAGCTAAACTAGAGGAAGGGAGACAGTGTTTCTGACAAATAAATCAGCATTTACAAAAACTGCTACTGTCCGTGAAAACTGTTAATAGAAGTGATCATAGAATTTTGTGAAACAAACCTGGAAAAAGAATGATAGTACATCTTATTTATTCAAAACAGATCACCAGCTACATTCAATTGATGTACAATATAGTTAGGTTTTCCTATCCAAAATAACATAAGACATATGTTTCACTTGCTTCAAAGTTTGAAGTGAATATGCATGGTAATGACAGGGTAACTGTTTAGCATCTGATTTTTGTCTGATTAATGTATCCAAAATCTGAATTCTTCCCACCACATTCATTGCTAACATCTTTTGTCTGATATTGGAAGAGTCTCACTTGAGGTTCTCCTGCTTCTGAACTGGCTTTCCTCCAGTCTGTTCTCAAAAGTGTAAGCAGATGAAGATCAAAGTGACATTATCTCACTCCTCTGTTCAAAAATATCACCGATCTTTAATTTTATGTAATATCCTAAAAGATACTTGTCTCTACCCCCAAATGATTACCGCTCCAGCTCTGCCACTCTTTTTTATTTAACCTCCCTGCCCGCCACCCCTGCTGTTCATTGTTCATGTTGGGAAACGTCCTACCTCAGCACCTTTGTCCTTGTTGCTTTTCCTTTGTCCCCTGCTCTCTCCCACTGACACTCATTTGCCTGCTTCCTCAGCTGTTTCTGTGTTTCTTGCTTAAATCATCATTTTGATGAGGTATCCCTGATTACTATTTTTAAAAGAGCAACTACTCTTCTCACCTCGCTGATAACTCCTTAATCTTCTGCACTCTTTAATTTTCTCATAACACTTATCATCACTTGATAAACATCTTACTTTTCTTTTCAGTCTCATCCTACGTGTGCTAATGTAAACTCCATTAAAAGGGGACATTTGTTCCTTTTGTTCTCTGACATACCTCTGATGTCTAAAATATTTATTTGGCACACATAGTAAATGCTCAACAAATATTTTGAATAGATAAATGAACAGATGACATTAACATTCTTTGAGAAATCTAAATTTAAACTTAGAAGTATCTCTCATTACCTCTCTTCCCTCCCGTTATTTCTTCCTACTCGCTCTCTCCCCAAGTCTTTGTTTCATTTGTCAACATGATTTTCTGGTATGGCATTTCAGTCACAGCTGTAAATATTTAATATTAACATTTAGGACATCATTTTTTAGGTGATCTAGAACAGTACTCACCCCTTGTCAACGGGCAAACATTCCAAGACCTCTAGTGGATGCCTGGAACCGGGACTAGTACTGAGCCCTATATATACATAATGTTTTTCATATATATATATATATATATATATATGTATATATATATATGCTTATAGTAAATTTTTTTTAACTTATAAATGAGGCACAGTGAGATATTAACAATGATAGCTAATAATGAAGTAGAATTATAATAATATACTATAATAAAAGCTATGTGAGTGGTCTGTATTTCTCAAAATATCTTTTTGTACTAGACTCACTCTTTTTCTTGAATAATGTGAGATGATAAAATGCCAACCTATTCCTGAATCTGCGTGACCAGCCCTCACTTGCAGTAAAAGGCTTGGGGGGGCGGGGGGAATCCCTTGCTGAAGAACTCACATAGGCTCAACGCTTCCTGGCACAAGTTCCCATAAATCTGAACGTTTTCTGTCCATGTTTGCCACCCACAAACTTAATGTCTTTTTTTCATCTTAACTAAGCACTTACCTTTTCAGTTTGAGGTGATAGCAAACATAGCACAAATTTCTTTTTCCTTCTTCGCAATTTCATGGAGAGAAGATTTTTCTTACTGCAGATCTTAACTACATCAACATACAATTTTTTTTTTTTTTCGATCCTCAAGTTCACTACTTGCACCCTTTCCCTTAAAGGAAGCGCTTTTTGGCTTCTCTTTGGCATATCTGAGTTACCAGCAGCCCTATTCTTGTGCCTTGAAACAATTATTAGGTAAAATAAGGGTTACTTGAACACAGCACTGCGATACCAAGACAGTGGATCTAATAACTAAGTTGGCTACCAAGTAACTAACCATTGACCTGCATATAGCATAATACAGCGAGAAGACGCTGGATAAAGGGAGGAGTTGCAACCCGTGGGAAAGTGCAGAACTCGCGAGATTTCCTCGCTAGACAGAACAGTACACAATTTAAAATTTTTGACTTATTTCTGGAATTCGTCACTTAATATTTTGGATTGTGGTAGACGATGGGTGACTTAAACCACAGAAAGTGAAACTGTGAATAAGGGGGACTACTTTACAACAGAAACGGCGGGGAATTGTTCAGCCAAACTAACCATTTAGAAACTCCATCACGTGTATACTAATTTAGCTCTTAATGTTATTTCTTTATAAATAATATTTCTACATATTGTAATAAAAGCCTAAAACTTTTTCAAAGTCTTTTCATTGGAAAAAGCATGACATTTTAGGACCTCCATGATGCAGTCTCAGTTCTTTCGCTGCGTTATATTCTGCATGTTCCAACCAATGAGGCTACTTGACATTCCTGCAGGTGGCTGTGATGTCTGTGGACATCAGTCATTCAGATCTCCTTCAAACCTTTTGCAGGAGCCATAGGTGGATACAGCCTCTAGCGGCTCCCTGTCAGTATTGAAGCCATGATTCCCTTGGCCTGCTTCCCACCCGGAACTAAGAGTGGTATGAGACCTACTGCCAGTGCCCTGAATCCCAGCTAACCAGGCAGCCTGGCCAAATTGTTTTCACCTGCACTGAATCCTGGGCCTCTCCTGCCCAACGAGCCCTTTCCTAATTCTTCTCTCACAGGTGCCAGGCTTGCATTAGTCTCAAGACTCTCCCTGTCTTCTCCAGCTCTCCCCTCCTCTTTATCCTTCGATAAATATCTTGTAGATCTTTTACCATTATATTGCCTGTGTCTCTTGGAGGATTTGAATGGACAAACTGCTCCTCAAAAAAAAAAGTTTCATGTTTTTCCACTTTGTCTCCACTCTCCCTTTAATGCCCTCCTTCTCTTTCTACCTGTTTAAATCTTACTTGACCATAAAGAGACAACATCAAAGCTCTAATGTGCCATATATATATATATATACGCCCTTCTGAAATCTTTCCAACTTGTGAACTTTTATAAAAATCGTTTTATTATAGCTCCTCCTGAACAATATCTCATCCTCCCATTGGACTTCAAGTCCCTTGATGGCAGGAACTATGTCTTATTTATTTTCATAAAGTATAAATATAGCACCTTGGAAATTCTAGAAATTCAATGCCCATTTGATGAATTAGATTACTGAGGGTCCTTTGTTATAAGAATGTAAGACTAGAATATCAAAATAAGGTACTGTTTATGATCTAAGGTCCCTCTTCACACTTATATCTAAATCTTTCATAATATTGCAATAAATCAGAAAGCAGTTCTTTATTATAGTTCTGTAGTGGTTAGTATGGATATGGCTCACAAATAAGAAATTCAGAAAATGTCACTTTACAATAGTGGGCGAAGTCCAAGGCTCATGGGCAGTTCACAAGGTTCCTGTGTAAGTAGTACAATTATCATGACTCTAAAATATGTCATACACTAAAGATCAGCATAAGTGGGCTTAGCATCAAAGATTTCTTAAGAGTACAAAATGCAAGGCATGTAGGATGCATTTATCACATAGGAAAGAAAAAGTATATTAAGAAATTATAATATTTAGAAATCTGTTCTTCTTTATCATTTTAAAATATGAAGGAACAGCATGAATAGTCCTGGAGAACATTATGCTAAGTGAGATAAGCCAGCCAGAGAAAGACAGATACCACATGATTTCACTAATATGTTGAATCAAATGAACAAACTGAACTAACAAGCAAAATAGAGACAGACTCATAGATGGAGAGCAGGATGACAGCTAAAAGTGGGAGGGGGGTTAGGGGATGGAGGGATTGAGCAAAAAGGGAAAAAGACCCAGGGACAGGGACAACAGTGTGGTGATTGTGGGCAAGGAGGTATAAGGGGACTAAATGGTAATGGAAAAAATACAATAACAAATCAAAAAATGAAGAAATGTATGAAACATAATATAAAAATATGTTTTCTTAAATGGAAAAAGAAAAACTATTTTGGTAAATTAATAAAATTTGTAGTAATTTAAAACATGGTTTTATTATTCCTGAATCATTGCCAAAGCTCTCAAAATTTTAACCAATAATCCAATAAATTGTGATATTTTGTTTCTATGCATCTATTTCCTAGAAACTTGAGAACATCAACTTTGGAATTTTAGTGGGAAATGTGTTAAAAGGCTATTTGGATCAAAAATTTTAAAAATTCATTGGTTACATCCTATATTAGGAAATTTTTTTGCCTAGTATTCAATTTCCAAAGGTTCTTCTTCCTTATCCACCATTCTGATAACTGTGTTACTATGAAGTGTTAGATTTTAGTCTAATCCTGTTCACATAGAATTGTGACCACTTTCTACATTAAGGGATATTAGCAAATCAAAATCAGTAGAACAAGTTGGGATTTCAGAAGGAATTAGAAAATAAACGTGAGTTATTAATTTTAAGCAAACTTTTATAGAATCAATTGCCCAATGTTAACAGCTTTTAGGATGGTAATCAACAAATATAGTCAATTTTCTGACTGGGTAACAGAAGTGCTGACAGATGCATAATATAGAACTAAACTCTGTGAAGAATATGTAGTTATATTAGCTGCAATATATGTATTGGTACATATAATAAACACACATAAGATTATTTGTGTTATCTTATTGTTTAATCTAGTGGAATAACTTGTCATCATCTTGCAAAATGTACAGTAACTCTTTGATTAGAAAACTCTTCAACTTTTGCCAATCAATCTAACTGAATGTAAGATGTTCTTCTATTAAGATAGTAGTGTTGGTAAAATAATATTCTGATATCATTTTGATAAAAGTGCCCAATTACCCTAGAGTTTAAACATTGTTCAATTTACAATATTGGGAATAGTAGACGGAGTCAAATATAGAAAAAGACAAGGAAATACAGAACAAATGTAACTCAAGAATGAATCACATGTAATAAATTGCTACTAGTGGTGATAATACTTTAAGCGATACGATTTTTTTTTTTGTGCATTTAAGCAGGCAACATCTGTGGTTAATGACAGTTTCATAGTACAGTATGTTGTTTTATATGATTAATTTGGGAGTATGTAGAAATCCTACAAATGTAATGTAATCTGTGTTCATTGCATTGTGATACAAATCTTCTGTTATTAAAATAGTAAAATTCTGTCCTAACATAGTATTAAATTTATTAATAATAACAGAAATGTGATGTTTATACTCTACTTTTAATAGTTACCTAGGGATCAACTGGCAAGAATCAGAATTTCAACTGTTTCCTTTTACCATATTTTTCTTAACTTTCTTTTAATCAATGACCCTTCTTGGCCTCTGACAAGATATAATTTATGTCCTGTACACTCACACACTATGCTTACTATTTCTCTGACACAGTTTAATTTTAAGTAAAAATTTCATCAATTTTTATTTCTTTATGTTCTACTCTCCTGTATTCTAGATTTCAATAATGTTTTTTCTCAGAGATTATTTGGAGGAAAAAATCTAATTAGAAATCCATATTTACAAATGGTAATTTTTATCATCTACAGGTCTTCAGGTGACTTCAAAAATTTTTTTTTTCCTCAGCACTCCACCTGTTTATAAATTCCTAAATCCTTTATGGACTGAAAAACTTTACCATATTATGTTTAAATAAAATTTAGCACAAACTTCTTAAACTCTATCATTTCAGAAATCAATTTATTTTGATAAATGAAAACCCAAGTCCAAAAAAAAATTACTAGAATATCTCTGGAACTTCCAATGTACCAAATAATCAAGTTGTGAACCCTGAGAAAAAAAGACACTGACTTAGAAGGGCTCTGGGTGGCTAACTGGGCTCAAATTTTTAAAAAACAGAGCTGAGCAGTCATTTCTGCACAGGGGCCTTTCACACAAACTGCACTTCAAGGAGAAGCTGGTGTTGGACTACCTGCCTCTGCACTAAACTGCCTGCTTGTACCGTTTTTCTGCCATCTGAGCCAGTCTATATAAAGGAGTTCCTGGAATCCTATTTTAACCAATAGGATTGAGGCTTTCCCCATTCCATCACAGCTGCACAGCTATAACCAATCAGAGTGACTTTATTCTGACCTATCAGGACAGTGCCTTCTAGACCAATCAAACTGTGAGGATTTGGAGCCCTCATTTGCATGAGGATGGACCAATCACAGACTAAAGGCTGGGACTTCTGTCCATATAAGCAGTTTCCCACCTGGCTCAAAGAGCACACTTTTTCTTTCCATTAAAGACTTAAGAGTCTACCTTCCTGTCTCCTTGACTGAGCTGAAACACCATAGAGCAGAGTGGAGCATATCAGCATAGCACAAAAGAGACCATCTAGGAGCAAAGCAGAACCGTCATCTGGAGAGGGATCTGGGCCCAGAACTATTCTATAGCCACGCTATGTTCACAGCCATGCTGTATCACGATTGAGCTGTTTTGTACTGATTAAAGTTTCCTTCTTCACTGCACACTAAATTGAGGGTTCCTGTTGGCATTGAATTGTCACCAATAATCACTGGATGACAAAATTAAGTTATAAAACAAAAAATAATGAAAAGTTTCTTGAATCTTTGTTAACCCTGAAAAGAGTCTTTATTTTTTATCTTGATAAGATTTTTAAAAATAACTATAAAAAGTACAGCAAACCATTTCTGAATTGAAAATATATTCTAAAACTATTCAATTGAACATACATATTAATAACATGTATTATTAATATGCATTTATTACCTTTGTTGAATTCTATTTTATAGAGTTTGCATAATTAATGTGGTATTTTAATCATGTTACAATAACCAAAGTCAGTCTGGAAACATAACTGGGTTAGATACACTTAGTAATGTCCAGTGGGAAGCATTCTTATACCAGCTTTAAATAAGTAATTAGAGAGAGCAACAAAATATGTGTCACTAGCATTATTAATAAAAAGTCTATATAATAATTTAAAATATCAACATTTCACTAGGGAAAGAAAATATGATCATTTAAAATAATATATACACAATGAATTATGGAAAAATAATCAGTTCTGTGGCTTTTCATTACTAAGTATCATTATGAAAACTCATAAACTCAATAGGTTTTTTCTTTTTTAATCAAGTGTTGTTCATCTACTGATAAGAAAAGAAAAAGAAAATGGTTAGCAGGAAAATGAGCACAGAGCACAAAGTTCACTTTAAATGTAGCATATCAGAGTCTACATTATGTTAGTACAAGATCCTCTGAGAGTTGCATCCATGTATCACCAGAGAGGACCATTTTGGGACCTGTCCTTATGAGATTACATATAAATGTGACATAACTCACTTTATTAGCATGCCTTGGGAACACTCATTCTGAAATTTAGTTAAACAATTAGCTTAAATTTGACAACTTACAAGAGATTTTTAGTCTAGTTTAATTTTTCAACTCATGCAAATTTCACCTAAATATGGGACCTGTATTAAAATTTTATGCCCCACTAGTTTCTGATATATGCTGTTATTTATTCTTATAATTGGGAATATATTTACTGATGGTCAGCCAAAGGTTTTATTAACATATAAACTCACTGTTGGAGGTAAAAACCATAGAAAATTTTAGTCTCTGTGTTTTCATTTAGGGGAGAAATTATTCTATGAATGAAACTTTAACCAACACTGTAAAATGACTTCATGATTCATGATAGAAATATTCCCAGTACAAAGTCAATGAAAGTAGTGATCTGTTAACATTACCTTGAGAATTCTACATAGCATTTGAATATCTACGAGGAGCAATATTGTTTGTCATTAAAGAAGGATTGTCAACAACAACAACAAAAATTTAAAAAAAATTTAACATGCACCTACTATATGCTGGCTATTTTCAAGTACACGTAGAAGACTGCTACATGAACTATAAAGTTCAAGTATTTATAAGAGCTGTTTTAGGAAATCAATTAATTTTGAACAGTAACGACCATTGTTGACAAATAAGCATTGTAAACTTTAAATTTGTCAACATTTATTTCACACCAACAAGCTGATAAAGTGCTTATTTTAATAACTGGCACCATGATCTAAAAAGAAATAGTTTTCAAATAGGGAGAGATAAACTAGTGGATGTGCTTAACTGATTTAAAAATAATACTTTGAGACCTAACTGTTACTATGCCCTATTTCTGTGGCTAATATTCCAATAGTCCAATCAATAATTTTACCAATAAATTAATGAATGTACTTCCCTAAAGGAACTGCCAAATGCAAATAACAGATGAGGTGGGCACATTTCCCAATATAAATTTGTATTTCCTTATTAGCCTAGTCAACAAGAATGAATTCTCCAGAACCTTATCACTTATAAAGGTAATTTGTTAATGTTAAGTTTCAAAATATATAAGGTCAATAAAACATCAAACAACCTTTGACCCATAAAGGACCCCACTAGTGTATCCTGAGAAACAAAGCTTGATATAACCTACAATTTTCTCCCTAATCATCTTTATAACTAATAGAAATGATAACTAACATTTGATTCAGGTAAATCCTATAAAGGCATTACTATGGTTGAAAACCAACCACATATAACCCAATAGTGTTTAATGTTTTTCCTTTGGATAAGAAACCTGAAAAAAAATGTATTCTTTAAGTGCAGAGCACTTAAATTATTTAACTTATTAACAAGCTACCTATATAAGCAGGCTCATTTGCATATGTCCTATATATATATGTATCATAGTTACCATGGTTTAGTTAAATAACACCAGTCTCCCCACAACATGGTTCAAATTTCAATTACTACAGTCTATTAATAGTGACTGATATAAACTTTGTACAGTTACGCATTACATATTTTGCTGCTAGCTTTTCAGTCCACAAATTACTATGCATTCATTAATGACTGATCTTGCCATTTCTTTCAAAGTGCACAAACATCAAAGCACACAGTTCTGTTTGCTTCTGTCTCCCAGTGACAAACTCATGTGACGTTTTACAAAAACGGATAATAAAAGAAGTAATTGGCCAACAAAGACGAAGGTGCGGCAGAGAAAAGAAAAATGATAACATCACAAATAAAATCTGCATAGAATATAAATGAGTTATCAAAGAAATAACTGAGTGCGAAAATGTTGTTTCCACTACTGTGCAAGAGTCTCTAGATTTGCAATCTGAGAAACTAAGTGAAGGCAAAGTTATCAACATAAATGAGCAAAGTGGCTGTGATGGAAAGGACGATGATGTCCCAGGAGTGACTCCAGCAAAAAAAACCTTCACAATAATGGAACTCTCAGAGATGCTTCAGAACATTGAGACTGCAAAGGAGCAACTGTTGCTAGCTGATCCAAAAGGAGGAAGGAGTATGATAATTCACCAAGGCATAGAAAAGAGGCTTGTTCCATACTATATTATCTGACACTAATAAAAAGCAAGTACTATTTTTAAACTACACGATATATTTTTTTACAAAGATTTCCAATATTTTAAATTACAGCATGCTAAATAAAATTTGTTCATTTCCTTATACATTTATAACCATCAGAAAAGGAGTTTTCAATGTTTTGAAAAAAATTTAAAAAGTGAGAGAACAATTATAATCTTCCCTTGAGTCATTAAGATCCCTTTGCAACGTTTTGGCTAGCGGAGTTATTTTTAAGGTCCTTCCTTAATGTGCAATGCCAGAACTGTCTGAATTTCAAAGAAGGGTCTCTAGTGGTCTCTAAAACCCCTCACAGGCACCTGAGTTTTAGGCCTTAAAAATGTATTTGGTGTGCTCCATACAAGCCAAGATGAAATGATACAGGATTAAATCTTCTCAGTACCAATTTTACAAATATGTGGCAAACCTATTATATTCTCATTCATAGAAAGAAAGGTTTATACTTTCTAATCTTCCTTAAGAAGTAAATTTTAATATAGTAAGTAATTCAACCATTACTAGATCATAAATGGTAACTGCGAGTTCTGAGTGTTAAAAATATTTTACATGCTCGTCTCTTAGTCTCCATGAACTGCTGCCCACTTCGGATCTGTAGCAGGCACCCTCCACGCTTGGTCTCCTCAATTGGCAAGCATCAGCCGACCATGCTCCATCCTCCTGTTACACACACTTCACCTATACTACACAAGCCAACATGTTTTTTTTTGCTTCTGGTGTCTTTTGGGTCATCATAAGCATCATAGACCTTTTCATCAATGATGCCAAGCGAACTGGGAATATGTTAGTTTACTTTCGCTTCCTCTGTTGCCTAGTTGGCTGCTTCCGCAGCAACAGAACAAAAAGAGGATCATGCATGAAATACAGCTATTATTTATGAGAGAATGGCTGGTTTTAAAACAAGATGGATGCTTAGTATTCCATGGCTAGTCCCCCCACCAGATTGTAACAGTTCTGAAGGAGGTTGAACTGTGAGCCAAGACTGTCAAAATTTTCTCTTGATAGAGCACCAAAATAGCCTGATCAGCCCAAAAGCTGCTGAGCCTCACTATTAGGAATTGCAGCTACTCTTCAATGTAAAAGATAGGGGATTTGGTCTATTTTATCATTTTGGTTTCTTTCCTCCCAGAGTTCTTTCCTAAAGAACGAGAATTTCTGCTTGAGTGTCTTGATGTGACATTTATCTCTAGTTTTGTGAATGAGGTCATGGAACTGCTTAATGCACTACATTAACCCATGTCTCTTGGATTTCAAATCATTTTAGACTGAGGTTCAGTTTTATCCAGCTTCTAGAAGTGTGTATGCAAACAAGTTCAAATGATTTTCTAAATCTGGATTAGTCTATAGGCCATCTATTTATTTTCCAAATTTTATAAAGCATCTACTGTGTGCCAGCCATACATCCTGCATAAATAATTTAATAGAGACAAAGAGGTTTTTTTTTTTTTTTCTCTTATATCTCCTAGATTTTCTCTAAAAAGTTTGATATAAAAAACTTAGAATTTTGGCAAAAGTTATAGGAAAATCCTAACAGTGAATTAAATATCTCAAGTAATGATTTTTAAGGTTTTGACAGACTGGCTAATTTAGTTTCCCTTAAAGAGAGAGAGTTGTCACTTTTTCTTAGCAGGTCTTAAGAAGAATTGGGCAAATAGTGTAATTGTCACTTTAGCAGAAGAGAGGTATTTAGTAACAATATCAAGATTCAGAGTGCTTGAGTTGAATACGAGGGACTCTACACTTTGTAAAATCTGTTGCATTATCAAATATACAAGGCAGAGCAAAAGTAGGCTTATAGTTGTTCATTTGGAAAATAATACAATGATTAATAAATAATAATACAAGAATAAACTCTTGTGTTTCACATACTCCCAACTCTAACCTTACTTTTGTCCCACCTTGTATGTTTTTAAAACACCACTGAGCAGTTTAAAACACAATTCTTGTTTTATTTCAACAAAAAGAGCACTGCAAGGAAGTCAAAGCTTGCAGTCTGACACTTGAATTAATAGTATCATATTTAATTCCTGACATGCAAAGAGGTTAAGAATAGTAACTATAAGATCAAAAAATAGAACTAGAAGGATGACAGAATTTACTCTACGTACAAGCATATAAATAAACATACTCTATTTGTTCTTATAGTTCTCTTGTGTATTCATTGGCGTCATTAAATTTTTTCCACTTAGTGAAGTTTCAAGGTTGTTTTGGACTGCATATGCCAAAAGCAGGAAGAGTAAAGATCATTAATAATTGTCTATTATTTCCTAATATCCAATTTCACACTTAGAGGTAGAACATTATAATAACAAGAAAAAATAGTGTGTGTGGAAGAGGTATAATTAGATATTCAAATATCGCTTGTCTTTTTTTCACTTTAATTATGTACAAGTACAGAAATACAGTTGCCTGTTTATATAAGACAGTATTTTTATTTGGCATTTTCTTTGTTTGCTACATATTTCCAAAGCCCAAGATATATAACCACAATGGTTCTTTCCTCGATGATGAGATAGCAGTGATCCATCTAAAGATAAGGTCTACTTTATATGACTTTATTTTTTGTAACATATACTATGCTCATGTATTGTATTAGGCCATAAATATATGAAGGTTAAACAAATTTACATTCTGCCTTCAAGCAATATAAAATTTTATGGAAATATTTAAATTTCATTTTATAAAAAGTTATTACTGTGTGACAAATTACCAGCTACTAAAATATAATTATTTAGTTATAAATAAAATTATTCTAAATACACAGGAAAATCATTTTATATTTAAAAATATCAAAAACAAAAACAAAAGATCTCTTTGATCAAACAATGAATCCTGTAGAGCATGAATGTTGTCTCTTCCATTTACCTGCATTCCAACATTAATTTTTTGTTCATTTTCAGATGTTCATAAAGCTATACCTGGGAAAATGTACAAAGTTTATGTCTGGTGTCACTTCTTTACCCAACCTGTTCCTGGAGCTTTTAAATGACCTGTAACTACATTGAGTCACGCATGCCATGGACCATTTAATAGCACTCCAAATATATAAAATTGCCATTTCTTATCTTTAACTGTTTCTGTGGCCCTTCCCTAGCCCAAACTAACATGCTAATTAATCGGCTGATATCTTAGCTGGTCATTTCAAACTGACTTTTGTCCCTTTGCATTGACCATAACCCCAAACCATTAGAATGGAAGAACTTAAAGAAACCAAAATAGGCACTCACTAAACATCTGTTGAATGAATGGATGAAATGATTACTAATGAAGACTACAGTTAGACAAAAATGTTTTAGGGCAGTCCTTCTCAAATTTTAATATGTACAAGAATAATATGGGGTAACTTGTGAACATGCAGATTCTCATTCATTACTTCTAAGGTGTGGTCTTATTGCATTAAAATAAGTTATTTATTATTTATTAAATTTATTGAAGTACTCTTGGTTGATAAAATTATACAGGTCTCAAATGTACAATTCTATTATACATTACCTGTAAATTGCATTGTGTGTTTACCACCCAAAGTCAAATCTTCTATCCATCTGCATTTCTAACAAGTTTCCAGGCAGTGCTAATGTTGGAGGACCCCTGTCAACACTTTAAATAGAAAAAATTTATGATAGTAATATAAAACTTCATTAATAAATAAATGTTTTTAGCCATAAACATTTAGATTGAAAAGGTATTAGAGTATAATCTTATATTGAACTTAAAAATAATAATAATATTTGTTTGTTCAGTTAGTGCTTACCATAGTCTTACCCCATGTCAGGAACTTTTATGAGCTAGGAATTTATAAATTCACTAGAAGGTGAAAAAAGAATGCTGTACAACATAAATAGAAAAAAATAGTAGTGACTGAATTAACAATTACCAGTTATAAAAACAATGGTTGTGTAAAATTACAATGATGTTTTGAAATGCTAAAGAATAAAAATGAGTCCAATTGCTAAGCTGGAGAGAAAATATGAGAAAAAGAAGATATGCTATTTCATTAAGATATATTTCAATCACAAAAGGTGTAAAGCAACCACATTTTGGATACTTATGTCTGCTGTTAGGGATTATCTGAGAAAGGCAATTTTTAGAGATGAAGAAAAGGAATCACAGACAGGTTAAATAATTTGCTCCAGGTCATAGAGCCAGGAACTGGTAGAACCAGTATTCAAATCAAATGTAATTCTAGAATTTTCACTGAAATCATTTTTGTTTGACATTAGATTGTAGATCTAAAAGTACACTATTTTTAGAATTTTTTTGTACTTTTCCTCAACCTTAATGTTATATATACAAGTGGTTATAAAATGGCTGAGTTTCATGTTCTTTCTCCTTTGCTTCATAAAATGTTTCGTTTTGTTTCTCCTCCAATGAATTTGTAAATTCATAACATGTTTGAACTCCAGTATTAATTTAAATAAATTCTACACCCCTTTGGTTCAATGCAACTTAAGCTCACATATGCTCTTTATTTAAATGACTTAGATATTATAAATGTACATAAAACTAAAATTCAAAATAAAGTCTATGTTTTAGCTACACAAAGATCTTCATAAAAATGCAAGAGACTAAGCTAATACAGTGTAAGTTTTGCAAATTTTAATCCACACTGTTAAAAATTACAAAAGCTAAAGTTTATAAAACTTCAGCTACAAATATTACCACGTTTTGCTGAACATGTGCATTGCCATGACTTGTACACTTGCTGCCAATGTTGTTCTTTTACTGTTGTGTGCAGATTTTAGCTTACATGCTGAGAATCTGTGATGCAGCTACAAACTTTGAATTTATTCATGTTCACTTTAATTCATCATATTTTAAATCCTCTAACATTAATCCAATGATTGGGGACAAATGTCTTACTCTTTAATCATCCTAAAACATAATTTGGAAAATAGAATGGCTGTAAGCTTGGGGGCAGATGGTAGGGTTAGAATGTTGTGAAAATTGCTTCCTGGCTTGTGTTTCCCCTGGGGTAACTGATATGCATAATAACAATAAAAAATCTATATCTGGATATCTTCTGTATTTAGCAAAACACAGGCATCTTTTTATATGACTATTATCTATCAACAAAAGAAGGCGATATTAACATTTTTTCTTACAGATAAGAAAACTGAGGCTCACTAGCCTGAAGGGAAAATACTCTGAACACAGGAGCTGTTAATCAAAATCCCACTGCTGTTCACTGCACCTTGCTTATCCTTTCTGCATATTAGAAGTCCTGCTTATATCAGTGTATTCGAGACCAAGTAGGTCTTCTCGGGATTCAGATCGCCTGCCATGCCCCACCCCACCTGGAATAAAGGCTTGTCAGATATCCCGATGGCTCCGTGTATTTTCTTCTTCCATCTGCCCGAATCCTGAGGGGACCTGCCTGGTCTTGAATGGTCACGACACATCAGATACAAACAGGTACGCAGGTAACCTTTTAAATCTTTTATAACCAATACAATTTGTGACTTGAGAAACTTTTATAAGGACACACTGCCTTGCTGCTTGTGAGATCATTTCGTCTGAAGTCACACACAGCTGATCCTGCTCTACTCTTTATTAGTGGCTTCTTCAAAATCGAAGATACTAATACTATAAAAGCATTAAACTTAAAACATGCATGTAAAAAATCAGTAGATTATTTAACATTCTGTCATGGTTCTCACTGGGAGCAATTTATGGTTAAAATTGCCTCAGGTATGTCATGGACACCTTACCTTTTTTTTTTTTTTTTTTTTTCTGATATTGTTTATAATGTCAATCCACAAGTAACTCATGAGGCACCAATATAATCATATATTTTCATTCTCAATAAAATGGTTTTATTTTTAGTAATATTTATTAGTTATTGCGGTTTATGCTTTTTCCACTTGCTTTATGATCTCTTTTTTTTTCTTTTCCTGAGTTAGAATGCAATCCTTTAAAGGAAACATGTTTTACTTATATCTAAAATACAGGAACAAGATTTAAGATTTGGGGCATATGTCAAAAACAGTTCTATAGTTTCTGCACTGATTTGACTTGAGGGCCTATCCTGAAATTATCAATTTTAAATAAACTTACTTTCATTCTGACCATACCTTCAAAATAATAAAAACACTTTGTCCATTTACTCAGGTTGTTCTTATTTTATGGGATTTATAGTGTCTTAATAACCACATCAAAGATCTATTATATAATTGGCTTATGAAACATATATGAAAAGTGACTTATGATACATATATGAAAAGTGACCCCAGTCTTTCATCACTGTCAGATTTTGATTTTAGGTATTTAGTTTTTTACTCTACAAATTAAGAGTACTTAATTTGTAGCAAAGTCAAAACTTCAATAACATAGTTTATTATTAATTTTTTTCATTTTACCTATACTGAATCATAAAGAAAATGACTTAATGTGCTTGAGTGTGTGTATAGCTATTAGCATCCAGGCAAAAACCTAAGAAAGAAAGGCAAAACCCTCATTTTTAAGAGCCCATAGAGATTTGAACTATTGCCGCTGTCGTAACTCTTTCCAGGGAGTTTGTTGCCCGGGAATCAAGTGTAATTCTAGAATTTTCACTGAAATTGTTTGAGGAGACAATTTCAAAGTCTAAATGCCACTCCTGCCTTCCTTGATGGTACTGTGGCTTGTTTGCTAAAGTTGTCATCTCAACAGAATTAAAGCACATGATTTCTCCTCTATGTTATTTCATTTTATTTCCCATAAAAAGCACAACGAGAAATATCCTAGGAGCTAAACCTTTTCCTCTCTAGCTGTAATGTTCAGTTTCACAACATCATTAGGGTTCTCAGAGAAAAATAGTAATGTGGGCAATGTGAATCAGTTTCTTATATTGGCTTCAGGGTTTGTGAGGCCCGACTAGAGATCAGATTTACTTCTTGACTGGAAATCCAGCTTATTATTGATGGCGACTAATAGGCTGCAAGACAAAAAGGGAGGAAAAATACACACTACCATCAAAACAAAGTAATCACACAATGTCAGTATTACACTGATAAGATAAGAGCTAATAGTGTCTTGACCCTCAAAAGAGAAATGCCACTTGCTACCATTTGAAACCCAATGGAAGTAGCTATAAAAAAAGTTTAATTTTATTAGTTAATGGAAAATAAAATTTGATTAATGTAAGTCGTCTTTTAAAAAGGAAAATGAAGATTGTCAACTATGATCTCAAATCTCTGAACAAAACAAAAACACCTCAGAATAACAGAATTCAGGTAAAAGTATGCTAATCATTTTCTTTGAAAATTAGTATATCCTGCTTCCTTTTTTCATTAGGAAATCAATGCACCTATTGAAATACAGCAGATTTGTGCAGAATCTGACCCCTGCAGTCAACACCTGCCTGCAAGGTAACTACTCAGCTACAAACAGTAGGACTTACTGATCAGGCTGTCAGCCACTTGGTGGCATTACCATTTTGTTCGAATATTATTTACACAACTTATCCTGCCAAATTTACTTTCTGGCTTCAAAGAGTTTGGAAGATGAGATTTTAGAAAAGGTACCAGATATGAAATAGGTAGGTCTGGTAAGAAAGAGAAAGTGGAATAAGAATTTTTCATTATTTTGCTCCATGGACTTCTATTGCCTACAAACATTTGTTTACATAATTGAAACTCTTTATACTCTCCTAAGCCATGGCTGTGATATTAACTTTTAGAAAATGTACTCCCAAGCAAGCAGTTAAAGCTTCTCTTCGGTATTCAAAAGAATAGCAAATTCTTAAGTCATATCTGTTGCAATCATGAGCCTGAATTAAAATCATGAATTAGTGAGAACACTTGGTGAAAAATATTTCAATCATTTCACTATTTACTTCTCATATTCTAATTTTCCATTCTGGTAACTGAGAAAATTTTACCGCAGAACCCTTCTTGTTGTACCATCATTTCGACCCCCAGCTTAACACTGTCTCAATAACTCTGCTAACAAGCTAATAGTCATGGTTTAATTAGGGGAGGAAAGAATGAAGCTGACATTTATGGAAGACATTCAATGTGTTTAATACCACAGATATTTTATAGCATTTAACTCTGAATCCTATTCCAAGAAATGTGTGTGTATGTGTTTTGTTTCATTTTGTTTTTACACAAAACAGAAATAAGATCAAGCCTAAAGGAGGTGACAAAAAATTCCAAGATGCAAATTCATGACCAGCACTGCTGTGTTGCTTACAAAGAAAGATCTCAGACATTTTTAGCTTGTTTTTTCTTTGTTTATTTTCCTGCATAAATCGTCGTCGGCAGCCGTCCGTCTCGAGAGACGATGGTGTAGCTTCCCAAGAGTCTATTTGCACCGCCGAGAATGGCTGTGCAGTCCGACTCGGGAGTGACATGGTATCTGTCTCCTCCCGTGTTGAATCAACATCTTGCGATGACGCTGAAGCTACAGAGCCTGGGCAGGGTAATATGGAGGGTCTGCTGTTGCCCATGCAGCAGACCCCCCCTCTCTTCGCAGCTGAAGGGTCCAAGGGAAAGACGGAGTCGATACAGCTTGGGTTCAGGTGCGCCACAGGAGTTGCCGGTGTTGACTACAACATCAAACCGCCTTAGGGACTCCGGCTCCGGATTTTCTGTCGGGGTTTACTCCCTTAGCCTTTCCCCTGAAGAGGTATGCCACAAGGCAGCGGAGGTTTTTTGGAGTCAGAGTTTTCCTTCTCTGATGTGCCCTGACTGGAAGATCGAACCAGCGACACTTAGCTCGCAGGCCGACGCTCAATCCACTGAGCTAAACCAGCCAGGGCAATAAATACACTTAATAAAATGAACAAAATTTTTCTTCTCTTCTTTTTAAAATAGTATCAAGGCTGTTCTTTGAATTGTGAATATTCTCTAGCCAATTTTCAAATCTTTAGAATTTTCTAAATTACATTTTTCAGAAAATCCAACCATGTTATCATCACTGCCTTTCCAACTAAATGTGGTCCACTCCCTCCAGGTATCTTATCATTAGGTCTTTTTAGCCCATAATCTTGCCAAAACCTCAGACTGAAGTAAAGAAACAATATTTTAAGAACTGAAAAGCAATCCTTAATTGAAAATCAAGTTATCTCCCTCAGCTGATGGGAAAATTTTGAAATATTTGGCTCTCTTTATGATATATATTTTTCATTTAACGGCAGAGAGTTTTTTCCAAAAGACAAATATTTTTTTCAAATTGTTTTGTTCATTTTCACCACCTTCACTGAAGCATGAATAGCACAGAAGTAGACTTAGTCTTTGGCTTGTGTGTGATTCAACCAAGTGTTTGTTACTTGCATTCCAATTACTCAGACAGCATAGAATACAACCGTGTCCAGGAAGCATTTGAGAGTTTCTTAAAAACCTCTATATACTGTGATACTGAATTCACTTGGATTTTATGTGAACTGTTATAGTTTGGATTTGGACTGAAGGTGTTTCTTAATTATTACTTCAGAATAATGGGTTACTAAATTCAGAGAAGGTTTTAAGTGTCATATTTAAAATTGGTAATATATTTAAGATTCTAAGTGTCAATCCATATGTATATGTAGAGTAAATTAGACAAAAGAAAAACAATGTCAGATAACACAGCCCATGATGGCAGCCTGTCTGCTAATACAGAAGAGAGGATGCATATTTGACCAGCATTAAGCATTATCAAATTCATCAGAAGAGCAACACATTTTACTAAATTCTGCCTCTACCATTCTTAGCTGTGCGATGTTAGAAACATTATTAGCTTTCTGCCCTTCTGTTCACATTATTGGGCCCCTTGTTGGAAAGATTAAATGAAATAATGTATATAAAGTGCCTAGCATAGTACTTGTCACCTACTTAGTCATTGTCACCAAAAAAATGCTTAGTTCTTTTCCCAGGCTAAGTGAATCTAAAACAAGGCCTCAGACAATACCTTATTTTTCATGAACTGTTCAGTTAGTTATGTAATAACATATGATCCACAGAGAAGGAAAACTCTGACTCCAAAAAACCTCCGCTGCCTTGCGGCATACCTCTTCAGGGGAAAGGCTAAGGGAGTAAACCCCGACAGAAAATCTGGAGCCGGAGTCCCTAAGGCGGTTTGACGTTGTAGTCAACACTGGCAACTCCTGCGGCGCACCTGAAGCCAAGCTGTATTGACTCTGTCTTTCCCTTGGACCCTTCAGCTGCGAAGAGAGGGGGGTCTGCTGCATGGGCAACAGCAGACCCTCCATATCACCCTGCTCAGGCTCTGTAGCTTCAGCTTCAGTGGAGAGGACACTCCAGCATCATCGCAAGATGTCGATTCAACACGGGAGGAGACAGATACCGTGTCACTCCCGAGTCGGACTGCACAGCCACTCTCGGCGGTGCAGATAGACTCTTAAGAAGCTACACCATCGTCTCTCGAGACGGACGGTTGCCGACGAACATATGATCCAAATCACTGCAGGTGGAATCTTGGTACTTATAAAAAGTCACAACTAAATAAAAACTAAAAATGTTTTACTAAAAGAAAAATCTAATTTCTGCATGCTGAAGCAAAAGTTGTAGTTACTTAAGGCCAGTAAAGAACAGACTGATATCTTTTATAATTACACATGCTATAGTATTGGTAAAAAAAAGCAAGCACATAATAGTCAATGTTTCCTTTCTGATAAAACATAGAATGAATTTTTCTTTAAAAAACATAACAGATTTTGACCCATTTTGGGAAAAAACATTTGCTTAACATATACATAAGAGTAGCCATGAATAAAGGAATACAAGATAAATTTTGTGTGTGTGTGTGTTGGGGGGAGTGTTTCTGATACTGCATTTCCCTTCAATTTACAGTATTGCTGTAACTAGATTACCATAACACCCCCCTGGCTGGTTTGGCTCAGTGGATTGAGCGTCGGCCTGCGAGCTAAGTGTCGCTGGTTCGATCTTCCAGTCAGGGCACATCAGAGAAGGAAAACTCTGACTCCAAAAAACCTCCGCTGCCTTGCGGCATACCTCTTCAGGGGAAAGGCTAAGGGAGTAAACCCCGACAGAAAATCTGGAGCCGGAGTCCCTAAGGCGGTTTGACGTTGTAGTCAACACCAGCAACTCCTGCGGCGCACCTGAAGCCAAGCTGTATTGACTCCGTCTTTCGCTTGGGCCCTTCAGCTGCGAAGAGAGGGGGGGTCTGCTGCATGGGCAACAGCAGACCCTCCATATCACCCTGCCCAGGCTCTGTAGCTTCAGCTTCACTGGAGAGGACACTCCAGCGTCATCGCAAGATGACGATTCAACACGGGAGGAGACAGATACCGTGTCACTCCCGAGTCGGACTGCACAGCCATTCTCGGCGGTGCAGATAGACTCTTAAGAAGCTACACCATCGTCTCTCGAGATGGACGGCTGCCGACGACCATAGCAGTTTTATCTAGACAGCAGTACAACAAAGCCACAACTCGTAAAATTCTACCAAATCACTTGAAACAATACTACTTTCTAGACCCACAAGAATTTCAGAATTTACTAAAATATATATTCATTTTATTTAAATCTTGTGTCCCTAAAATATATTCTCATTGCATTAAGAGATGCAAAACTGAATTTATTTTTCTGTAGACAATTTTTTCCCAGGAGGATATAGCAACACCACACAAATCCTCAACAACTCAAGAACTAGGATCTTGATTAATTACATCAGGTTGTCAAAAAGACAACTTTTAGATATTATTCACATCTCTTTAACTGCTTTTATCACAAGTTCTCTTTGATATCACTAGCTAAGGATACCATTGCCTATAATAGAACAATCTTATTTGAGATAATAGTGCTATAGATTTTGTTACTGCATTAATTATCTATCTCTGTTTTCTTTCTTTTTCAATAAAAATGTAAAAAGTATGTAAAACTCTGGTGTAGGTGATTGGGAGGCTGTATGTGTGTGCGAACAAGAAGTGTATGGGAGCTCTGTACTTTCTGCTCAATTTTCTATGAATCTAAAACTGCTAAAATGTCTATTTTTTAAAACTATGCAAAATTAAAATGAAATTTTTTTGAACTTTGCTGTTATTATCAAACATGTGACTGGTATAGTTTTTAAAACATTTTAAGAATTTTTAAAATTGAAATATTTTCAAAATATAAATGTAGCTTTAACTAAAAGTTATCCCATTAATTTCTCTTTTGATTGTTTTTAATTTTATTTAAATTTTTTCTGCATTATAAAATAAATGATTTATATTCTTAGGATCCAATCAATTTAAAAGTAAACCAGCAGATACAAAGCAAAGTATAGCATTAGGATATTTTGTACATAGAAAAAACTACTGTAATTTCTAAGCTATTTAGTATTAGAAAACAGGGATCCCTTATGACTAAAACAGTAACTCAGCCTTTTATGATAGGTGTTACATGAAAAGTTTTAATCTATCATTAAGTGAACTTTTTTCTCTCATTATCATTTGGTCTATAGTTACTCTTTTCTGTAAAGGAAATAGAAAAATCCTATACTTATTTTAATTTTAACTTCTTAGAACCCACACTAATGCAATCTGTTGAGTAAAAAGAACTTATAAATTTGTGATTCAAAGAAAACTTTGTTTTTAACACACAGGAGACTTCCAGCAAAGACGGAAGCCTAGACTGACACGCTCCATCTCCTTCCACAGCTAAGAAGGAATACAACTACCGCCAAACCAGAAATAACCAGGAGTTCCGGAATATAAATGGAAGTCAAATGTATGAAGTTGTAAAGAAGTGGTACTTGTCTGTATGGGTAGTAGGGGCGAAACTGGGGAGGAGAGGTCAAGCTGTACTGTCAACGGCAGCAGCAGTGACAGTGGCAGGACAGCAAAAAACACCACAGCGTGGTGAGAAGGATCATCTGGTTGTGATGAGTGCATGGGGCTCTGCCCCCTATAGCGTAGAAAATGTGACACCCCTGCCCAAGAAGCAAAGGTAAACACAAAACTGTCAGGATGGCACAGATCATGATAGAGATCCTGGCGACATAGCTGACCAGACAGCAAATATCTAATCTAATGAAGCAGCAGATAGGAAATCTTTCTGAGGCTCAGTTCAGAGCTTTGGTTATAAAAATGCTTATAGACCTAACAGCAGATCTTAAGCAAGACAGGGAAGGAATGAAGGTTAGTCTTGCTGAAATGAACAAAAACACATACAAACCTAGTGGTGAGGGAAAGAAAACCAGGGATAAATCAACAAATAGGATCATAGAGAAGGAACAAACAGTCAAGAAGTGTAGAAAGAGGAAATGAAAAGTGAGGGAAATGAGGAGAGGCTCATAAACTTATCTGACAGCTATAAACAGGCCAACATCCAAGTCATAGGGTTGCCAGAAGGTGAAGAAGAACTAGAAATTTAAAATATTATGTGAAAAAATTATGAAGCAGAGCTTCCCTAACTTGGGGAAGGAAATAGACTTACAGGTGCGGGAAGCACAGAAAATTCCAAAACAGTTGGACCCAGGGAGAACCACACTAAGACACATTATAATCAAATTGTCAAAAATTAAGGATAAAGAGAGAATCTTAAAAGCAGCAAGAGAGAACAAGAGAATTACATACAAAGGGGTCCCAATAAGACTGTCAGCTGACTTCTCAAAAGAAACTCTGCAGGCAAGAAGGGACTGGCAAGAAATATTCAAAGTAATAAAAAGCAAAAACCTACAACCACAATTACTCTATCCAACGAAGCTGTCATTCAGAATAGAAGGGCAGAGAAAGTGCTTCCAGGACAAAATAAAACTGAAAGAGTTCATCCGATCCAAACCACTGTTATATAAAATGTTAAAAGGACTTGTTTAGGAGAAAGAGGATCAAAACTATGAACATTAAAATGAAAACTGTACCACAACAACCAACAACAGAAGCTAGGGAACCAAAACAAAGGCAAACCAAATAGGCAACAAGAGTGAGAAAAGAATTATAAGTATGGGGAACATTATGGGGGGAGGTCAGAAGGGAAGGGGAAGGAAGGAAAGAGAGGGAGATGGTACAGGAATTAAGAAGCATAGTAAGAGGAAGTGGAGTAGATAAGAAGATATTGAGAACTATATGCACAACCAATGGGCATGGACAAAGGGGGGGCAACTGGAGGAAGGGGTGTAGCTGGGTGGAGGGGAACAAAGGGAAAAGAATTAGGACAACTGTAACAGCATAATCAATAAAGTATATTAAAATTTTTTTAAAAAAGAAAAGAAAACTTTGTTTTTATCAAGCCAAAGAGCACAACCAATGAAGAGCTAGTTTACTTTTGTGGGGGGTGAGGGCGGGGGACATTATTACATAAGGAGTTCAGAATACTATAAATGTGCTAAGTACTTTTTAAAATACTTTATTATCGTTAATTTTTTTAAGGAGAGAGACAGAGACAGAGATAGAGAGAAAAGCATTGATTTGTTGCTCCACCTACTTATGTATTCATTGGTCATCTCCCACATGTGCCCTGACCTGGGATCAATCCCACAACCTTGGCCTATCCAGACAATGTACCAACTAAGTGAACTTTTTTTTTTTTTTAATTCTCACCCAAGGACATTTTTAGAGAGAGAGAAGGTGGAGAGAGAGACAGGGAGGGAAACATTAATGTGAAAAAGAACATCTATCAGTGACCTCTTGTATGAACTCTTTCCAGGGTATGAACCCAATGACCCAGGCACCTGCCCTGAATGAAATGGGCCACAGACCTTTTGCTTTACTGGAGGACACCCAAACCAGCCCCGCCATACCAGCGAGGGCTGTGCTAAGTACATTTTAATTAGCTAATTCCAAATGACACCTTAATCAAGTTGATGTGTTATCTACATTTATGAATAAAAATATCTCTTTTTTAATTAGAGAAGGTAAAGCAGTTATTCACTCTTGCAGATTTGTTTAAGGGGCATACACATATAAAATCACAGATAGACAAAACACATAATAATTAATTTCTCATTCTGAAGCGTACCTCCAATGCACTAAAAATGGTATCATTATCAAGGTTAAAAACAAACAATACAAGTAGCAGCAACAACAACAAAAGACACAAGGAAGTTATTCTAAAAAAAAGTTAGAGTTATAGAATATTATGCAGTAAATAAATATTAACCTGCAGGATGTCAAAATATTTATATCAGCTCTGAATCATGACACTGTGTGAGCACTCATATCTGTTAAATAATGGGACTAAGTGAGCTCTGAAACATTGCCTAGGTCTGTAATTCCATATACCCAGGATTAAATAATAAAATTTTAAAAATGTATAAATGCATTAAAAGAAGTAAAATTTAAAAATCAGGGTATTATTTTATTAAAGATGGTCTTTGTCAGTCTCCTGACTGTAGTATTATTTTTTCTTTCTTCTTCTGATTATAAATTATGTATTTTATAGTCCACAAATATTTTTAAGTTCTGTATCTAATTCCTGTTTCTGATTAAATTTATTTAAACTAAAATCTTCCAGCTTTATATTTTGCATGACTACCTTCTGTCAAAAGTGTTAGAATAAAAAAATACTTAAAGGAGATAATACAAACAAAAGCGACAATGAGGTAGAGAAAGTTTCTATTCCCCCAACCTGCTCTTCTTACCTAAGTAGATTTGTTATTTTAAGGTGATAAAGAAGATTGGTTAAAATATCTTTGTAAGAAAAAAAAAAAAACAATTGTTAGGGAATGCAAATAAAAAAGCCAGAATATTGTATAAAAATAAAAGAAGTGATAAATTAAAAATAAATAAAACAGCAATAAAAACAAGAACAAAAGAACTGATGAAGGTGGGTGGTGGTAGTGGGTAGACTAATTGTTCCAGTTATTTCTGAAAGTGAGATATATATTTAATAAATCACAAAACATTTGCACTAAATACATGTCATGTCCGTTAACCCTTTTTGAAGCTTCTGCAGGAAGACCCTTTGAATCTAGAATTTTACACTGAAATTCATGAAATCATGTTGTCATTATTTTCACACCCCAGTCATCCAAGGAAACTAAGCAACAACAAAGTCAATCGAAGGGTAGAGTCACTTTACATAAACTTAGAAAAGCTGTGAATATGGCCTCCATTGCCATCAACACTGATTCTCCAGTTTTCCTTCTTTTGGTCATAGGAAAGATTAATGGAGAATTAGCTGAACAGGGATGGCTTGACAGACTTAAATGACCATATTCTCTCTTAGGTATACTACATTTAAAATAACTAAAAATAATCCACTTGAAACCTTCAATTTGAGTCAAAAGTCAATGGACTTTTAAATATGTACAATGAATTTTATAAAAATTCAAACAAATGAACATACAACAGACTGAAAGTGACCAGAGGGTAGGAGGGTAGGGGATAATGGTGGAAAGCAGAGAAGGGACGAGACAAAGAACATGTACGAATGACCCATGGACATAGATACAGTGTGGAAATTGAATGTGGGAACAGGGGTTGGGATGAACAGAAGAGGGCAAAGGGAAAAAAAATTGGGACAGTTGTAATAGAATAACAATAAAAAATGATTTAATAAAGAATTCAAATAGGCAACATAAATATCAATGATTTCCAATATTAATTTTTGTATTATCTGACCATATATATATATACATACACATGTGTATATATATATATATATATATATATATATATATATAAAGGGATTGTACTATAGTCAGTAAATTTGCCATTTGATCTAGAATATTGTAAATGAAAGAATATAAAGAAATGACTTTTTCTAAATATTCAGAAATGGAGTATATTGTGTTTTTTTTAAGCACAATTCATCTGACTAGACTGCACAGTAGGGGAAGCTAACTCATCTATAATGCATTAGATAAAGCAGAGGCACTCAGGTGAAGGGTCCCACGGAGAACGCAACAGGACTAAGCAGAACTTGATATGAGGGGCTGACACTGCAGACTGGATAACATTCATGCTCTGCAGCTGTAAAGGGACAGCGAGTGAGGTGTCTCTAAGGATAATAACTTAGAAATACCTTTCAACTCTTCATCTAACTTCTTCCACTAGCAGAGGTTAAAAGTTAGTTTGACACCTTGTTCTATTGCCTGCACTTACCCCCAGGTAATAAAAGAGACAATGAAATATAATAATGGGTCCCTGTGCTCCATGGCACTGTATAACGTCTATTGGACCTCTCCAGAATGTTCAAACACACTCTTCCTAGTGATTTTAAATCATTGAACTATATTTAAAAGAAAATAAAACAGTAGAGTAGACAGGTCACTAAGTCTATGGCTTTTTGCCCTTGCTTCTGAAGTGGTTGACATCTTAGTTAATGCTCCTTCACAATCCTTAAAGAAACTGACATTAAAACATTAATATATATTGTATGTCAGCTGGCCTGTAACATATTAATTAATTAAATATAACTTTATTGGCTTTATTTGATCCTCATTATAATATTGACTAAGAAATAATAGTACACATAGTGATAATCAAAATAATGAAGAGCCTGTTTCATATGGACTTATTTAGATTTTTTTCCTAAAATGAAAAAGCACTTGAAGAATACAAAATAATTTATCTTTAAACATATACATAAGGTACAGCCTATTGACACAGAAAATATTTAAACCTTGTATCATATTAACTCTATTAAGGTCTGCTAAAATGCAGGAAATATTACTATCTTGAATTATGTGTATGCATTTAAGAAGTAATATTAATTTAATGTATGAATTAATACTAAACAACTGCAGAAATAAGTACCAAAAAAAAAGTAATCACTGAAGTGTCTATTTTACCTCACTCAGCCTTATCAAAAATTCTTCCAGAAAGACCTGCGATTGTTCCTTTCATCCTCAGATTTCTTTTTATTTTTTTCATTTTCTCACACCTTTGCTTATTATCTAACATCAACACATACTTTTAGAATTTTATTCTTTGGTTGGTTGCTTACAAATTGCCCGAAACTATTCATTCTTTCTCATCCTGTTTAGTTGAGGTTGAACAGCTGTACTTTGGGCTCCTCACAGGATATTTACATAAAAACACTCTAAAGAAGTAGCACAATGAAAGGTACAGAAAGAGAGCTAAAGAAAAAACTGCTGGGAAAGAAACGTAATCATTCAAAAATTGGGTATATTCCTCTAGAGTGAAAAGTGACTCACAAATGATTAATGCTTGAAGAGTGTGAGCAGATCCTAACCATGTCCATCAGGCTGGAGACAAGAACCATGGACAGTAAGTGTGGTGTCAGCTGCCCCCGACAGTGCTCTCTCATCCTAACCATTATCCTCTGCCTCTGCTTTCCATCTATGTGGTTTTTCAAACAAAACAAAATAGCAAGCAATAATGTTTACCTCTTTATTCACGCTTTCAGAAAAAAAGGCTTTAGATTCAAGGTGATTATGAGCAAGAAAGTGTTATTCAAAAGCTGTAGTTATGACATGTAGTACGACTTACTCATCATTCACTGAATCAGCTTCTGTACATCAATGAAGTTAAAGCAGTACATGGGTGGATAGTAAATACACTGGGGTTTTATATTACAGCTTTTCTTTTGAGAGCCAATGTAATAGCAATTTGTTTTAAAAGTTTTTTTTAATTAAAAAGTGAGTTGCCAATGAAATAGAATATGTTTATCTCACCCATTTAGCATCTTCTAAATATAAATGTATTTATATACATACTCACACTCTTGTATATGTGTGTATAAGTATGTATAAATGTATTCCCAGAACTGAAAGTGTAGACCAATTTAGAGTAATGTAACTCTAAAATATGGTAAGAACTTTTTATTTTTATTTTAATGTGCACATGACTAATATATCTGTATCACTCAATGAGCATTTTAACCCCAGAGTGAATAATCTATTGATTTTTAACTCTAGGTGTATGTTATGATATCTTCAGTTATAACAAAAGTTTTCTTCCAGGGCAAATACCAGTGAGTTGACATTGAAGTAAAATAAAAGAGTAACAAAAAAGAATAAAAATAAACAACAGATACCAATACTGTTTAAAGGAACATCAGTGCTGTGAGGAATGGAATGGGATGCCTTGATGGAATCATGCCTCAGTGGAATACTAATGTTAAATAACTGAAAATTTATATCACAATATCTTAGTTCCAATAGGGAGTTCTTGTGAGAATATTTCTTTCTACAGTAGTGATAATATTTATGTCAGTTTTAATAAATCTTTTTTATAATAAAAGGATGAAGAGGTCCTTTATCAAGAGTCATTCTCTTACATTACAAGATCAGACAATTGCCTATCTTCCAGAGCTTCAGTTAAAATGCATCAAATGTGAAGGACATAGGGACTTAGCACAGTGCAACAGTACTAGAATTAAATTTTCAGGTCCTTTGATTTCTTTGCAGTCATGAGCCAAATAATTATAGACTTTGTAGACAGACATAACAGGGCCCCGTCATTAGTTACTTTGCATTTTGCAATCCTGAGATCTTTCTGAGCCTCAATGATCTCATCTGTAAACTAGGCAAACTACACCTACAACTCAGCATATTCTAAACATGGAATAATACCCAAGTATAAAACACTGGCATCCAAAAATATGAGTGTTACTCTGACTGTCTGCTCTAACATGTGTGTTTTACCTGTAAAACAAGACCAAAAATTCTGTAAGATGAAATGAATTACTTTCAAATTAAAGAAAAGAATACTGAATGCCCAAATTATCATCTTTATTTATTCTTCATACCTCTCAAAGTAAACATAAAACACATACTACCTGTTTTTTTTCTTTTCTACCTAGGAGACAGGTACAGAAGGGATATAACAAAAACATACTAAATTTAATCTAAAGAGAGATAATAATCAGACCTGAACTATAGGGTATAGAACATATTTAAATTCATTGCAATATTGATTAATAATTAAAAATTGAAAACAATTAAACAAATCATAGAAACTGTTTAGTATATACATTAATTTAGTTCCCAATTTAATTGATAACAGAAACTCTTAATTAAGTAGTAGTATTTGGACAACTGATAAATTTGTTTGAAAGATAATAATGTTATATCTATTTCTCTTATCACATATAAAAACAACAGACTAGGGCAACGACATTTTAATAGTTCTTAAAATACATAGGAATTAAATAGGTAAATATTCACCTAAAATATTTCCTAAACATATGACAAAAGGAAATAAGCATAAGAGAAAAGAACTCCACCACACAGGTATTTTTAAATGCTTATAAAATGTAGTGAAATTTAAGTAAAAACATGAGGGAAATGTCACATATATGGCAGACTATTATATAGATTATATATTAGAGTCTTTAATTAAAAAATACAATAATAGTTATGGGAAAATAATAAAACCCATGAAAAATTCATAAATATAAAATATCAAAAATCAGCATGTATGAGAAGAGGGCTGGGAAAATGGACTCCTCACACCAGCCTTTTCAGAGACTAAATCAGTGTGACTGCTCTACTGACAAAGGTGTGGATAAAATTGAAAAGCTTTTAAGTCTTCGAACATAATAATTAAATAATTTCATTTACAAGAATTTATTTACAAGTCATTATCAGAGATGCCCACAAAAATGTGTATATTCTATATCAGAAAAGGTGACAACTTAAATATGGAGCATTGAGAGAAAATCTCTAAATTCAATAAAATTTCAAACTTGCCAACAATATTAGCAATTATTACTGATTTTCTTCAACTGGCAAAAAAATGTTTTTCTCTTTTTATTCTTCTTCTATATTTTTCTAATTTTCTTTAGCAAACCTTTATTACTTATGCAGTCAGAGAAAGTGTTTTAAATTATGTGGAAACAGAAGTGATGTCTGCTGGACAAGAAAAGGGATAATTTAGCTTGCATGAGAACATGTAGGAGAGAGGTGGATTGCATAGGGACCTGAATACCTGACAAAGGAATTTCTGTCATTGAGTAGGCAGTGGGGAGCCATTGAAGTTCTTTGAACAGGGAATTCACACAGTCAATTTGATGGTTATGTGCAGGGCTAAGTGAACTACTTTGAATCTAACAGCAAAGGGGCCAATTGCGATCAAATTACAGTAGTTACAGAGTAGTTGGAGTTTAGTGATCTTAAGAATGTGACATCAGACATTTCATGATAATCAGATCATTTCACTAATACATAGTTTTTTGTTTTTTTTTTTTACATGAGATATTCAAAGTAAGGCCTTGCTGCAGCAACAATTTGAGCCTTGTGTTCCTCTCAGGTTACCTCTTGAAAAGAATAGCATAAAATTCATGTAATTCATATGAAAACCTACTGAAAGCACCTCTTCTAAAATCTGGGTCCTGAAGTTTTCATCACATCATGTCGAATTTAGGCTAGGTTTCACAGTGAGGATAAAGGAAATGCATTACCTCTGTTACTTCTCTCTATCTTGTCTACACATTGAACAGCTAGAGACTCGAATATGTTAGGATTTCTTGGCACAAATAACAAATTCACAGGGAATTTTAAAAGGGCCTTTAGATAGAGTATTTTCAGACTAGTTCTATCAATGACAGGGGTTAGGGGCCGTTATATGACACCCTCTCCCCTACCGTCCTTTTAAGCCACCTTCCTTCCCAGTAACAATATGTTTTAAACTAATTGCAATTTTGCTCAGCATGACACTTTACAAATAATACCTGTAGATTACTAAACATATAAGTCACATATGGTTATACAACAAAATGCCTTTAACATTTAGGATCCCACTCTTTCTATAAGAGAAACTTTGATCTCATTTTTAAATCAGATCAACTTCACTGAAATAAAAACCAACTCCTCTTTCTCTAGAATGCTCTTTTGAAACTTTTTCTTCACAAGATTATCTTGCTTTTGAACTCAAATCCTCTCTTGTCAGTCACACGGCTATATCTATAGTTACATACCTTGTCACTCACACTCTTTCAAATTTGAAACCTCCTGGTGCCTTGGAGCTCCTGTTTCATGCCTTCAGTATTTTGTGTTTCTTTTCTATAGTCAGATCACAAACTATTTTGGATAGAAGGTTATGTGAAATTGCCTATACTTTTTGGCAGAAGACCGAAAATGCACATGATTTTACTACTTTAATTGTTGTTCTAAGAAAAGAATCAGAACAATGGAAAGTGGTGTTTTTAAAAAAAATCTGTCAATAAGTTAGTAAATTAAAATAATACTATTGGAAAAAAAAAACTCTAAGCTTTGGAAATAAAACACAAGAAGCACAACACTTTGTTTTAGACCGTAAAACACTGCATCTTTGCTACATGTTCTGAGAACTGCATTCCAGATTACTGGAAAACCGTAAAGTCCTGAAATGAATAATTGTAGCTGCTAATTCTTTGTGTACCCAGATGTGAAGTGAGCATATGAATTAACTATAAAACTTGCCTCTTTGTGAAATAAATATGTACATTTTTAATTAAAATGTGAAAGTCATTGTAATTTTTGATGATGCACTGTCAGAAATGACCTAACTCGAGAGAGTAAAAGCAGCCTCTTAGATGATGACTGAGAAGAGGTACGATGCAGCACCTTTATAAACTAAGAAATAAAATACTTTTTTGGTCTTTTATTTCTTTTATTTTCTACTTTAAAAAAATAAGCAGCTTTCTATATTTTTTCACCATTAAATGTATATGAATCTGAAAAATAAGATTAAGTCTCATAGCTTACATTTTCACAGTTGCTCAAATGTGCAATATACTAATGGAACAAGATAAATGTATTTAGTATATCAGATACACAATATTTAATTGTTCATATCATCAAAGTAAATAATCCCATATACAATACATATTATATGTATAATAATCCATATATATGTGTGTGTGTGTGTGTGTGTGTGTGTGTGTGTGTGTGGTATAGGAACAGAAATTATAATGCTTCTGGGTCAGCTAGAACTTCTAACCAATACTCATTTGACCACTAAAATAATGATGTCATTGACCGAGTAACGAACTTTCCAAATCTGTTTCTTCATTAGTAAAGTGATGCTAATGTTGTTAGAATTAAGAAAAATTAAAGGAGATCCAAAAAAAAAATCACAAAAAGTTACAATTAGTTTTGCAATTTTATCACAAATAAAGAATCCCTAGTAAAATAAAATATGCCTCTTGAAGCGCCTCACATTTGGAAGACAGTCAATAAATGTGTATCTATGACTGTTTCAGAGTTGTTGTGAGGATTAAGTTGGATAGTCTATGAAAACTCTTGGGGCCCTGCTTTACATGTGATTGCTGTTTATCCCTTTATTCATTCACTGAATGTACACATATTAAATACCTATTGTGTGCTAGATATAGTAAGTGCTCTATATCAAAAGAGTATTTTAAATAAAATACAAGATAAATGTTAAATGTTAAGATTATATTAAACATTAACTATTTCTGGACTTGCTCTGTATTAAATGTAACAAAGGATTATATCATCTTTAAGTAAAAAGCAGTGGGTCAATCATCAGTTGTGAGAATTTCATATTAAGTATTTTATGGTACAAGTTCATTTGACCACACCACTATTCTAATTTTAATATGGTACATTAAGGGTAATACAATTTTGATTCAGGATATTGTCCTTTAAAATAATTAAATGATATGCACAGATTGCTTACTTATTATATGAACCTGAGGAATGTTCATAATAATCAATATATAATGTGTTAAATTGTGACAGTTAATGGTAATGAGACAGATGTGCTCAAAAAGACACTCATGCCAAAAATGATAAACAATTTGTTTTGTCAATTTCAAGGTAGGAAATTCCACTTCAGAATGATAATAAAATCTATTTTCAGAGGAGGAGCTAATTTTCATTTGCTCCATTTCCATTGTATAGGATATAGGCTGATGCAACTTATAAGAATAAAGAATAATGCACAAGGACATAGCAGGGACTGATTAAGTTCACACATACAACCATGAAAATTACCATTTCTTCATCAAATAAATCCACAATTCTAATTAAACTTGGTATTATGTTAAAGAAGTAGGTGGGCACAAGGTGAACATTTTAATAAATTTAAGTACATCAGTTTTACTCTAGTTAATAATGTTATAAAGAATAACATTGCAGTATGGACCTACAAAGCAAAACTATTAATTAGTCGACCAAAATACTTTAGCATAATATTAATAGTTTGACTCAATACTATTGCCACATAATATATAGTTAATTTTCATCAAAACCACATGGGCCATTTGGAATGAGATAAGCAGTTTCACACCCCATCTGGAAAACATCTGTGTAAATTCTAAAAATATATATATTTTGTAAAATTTGCTTTCAGTAATACCTAGCTCACTACAAACTCTCACATGCCACAGTTTTAAAGAGGCAATGGAGATCAATCATGTCTCACAAACATAAAACAAAAGGTGATCTTTAACTTATAGGAAGAATGTCCTCTGATTCCTCTTTTTTTCAATACTTGCTCACCCTCTCTCTCCTTCAGGTCCATAAGCTAACAACAGCCTTTCACCAGTATGATTTAGATTTATTTTGAAGTTCTATTTTGCCAATGAGATTTAGGTAATTGTGTGTTATGAAAATGCTCAAATTCATTTTCCTAAGTAAGCCAGTAATGTAGCTTAAACACGTAGTTTGGCATATTTCATTTTTCAAATGCATCTGTCTTCAGTTGGAATGCTTATAAAATTCAGTCCAGGTTTGGAATATTTTCTATTCATAGGCACACACAAACCTTCACTAGTGATTTTAGAAGTTTCTCTAAATTTTTTTTCTAATACTTTCTAACCCACAATCAATATTTATACTACCCATATGAACAAAAATATGCAGAGAATTCTAAAATTTAGTATCATAATGACATAAAAATTGTTTCAAAAATTATCTCCACTAAGGCTAAATTGATTTTCATGCTAGTTTAGAAATAGTGAAATCTTTTATTTTTAGATCAAAATAGTTCTTTAGTTTAATGAAAAATCTAGTTCAAATATTTATCATATTTCTCTGATATTGAGACAGGCTATTTTGCATCTTGAACTTTGATTTCTTATTTATAAAATGAAAAACCAAAGTTTTTGTGGTGAATTCCTAGTAAAATGACAATGTGTCTCTTGGAGTGCATCATATAACAAAATTATATTTAACCATAACGAATGACACTTATTATGTACATGACACTTCCTTTGTGTATTTCATTTCCATAATATTTTAAAGAAGTAGATGAGTCCTTGATCTCAAGGGCTTAACAATTTAGCTGAAGAGGCTTTACACAGACACACAAAAGAATTTAATAATAAGTAGACTGACAAAGCAGCATCTAAGCAAGTGCATATTTTAAGAGCCCTTGTAATCTAGGTTTAAGCTCCTCATATGGAAAACCACTATGCCAAAATGTGCATTTGCAGGAAATTACAGTATGAAAATGATTCTTTTAAAGTCACAAAGCATGTTGTTGTGCAGATGATAAGACAGGTGGCCCCAGAAATGCAAGCTGGTAGTGATACATGTGAACCAGGTTCACTGAGATAAATAGTTTCCCAAAATATCCAATGAGCATATGACCACCTTCTCTTTACCCTTTTAACAAGGCAAAAAAGCTCCTGACCACAGAATAAGACTCCATTTACTGTGAGAATTAAAAGTTAAATGCAAATACCTGACTGTGTTCAGCTTATAAGGCATTTGAGGAAGCAATTCTAACAGAAAGGGACATTATAAAGAAGAAAAATACCACATGAAGAATGTCTGTGGCTTTTATTGTATGGTTCCTAGTGATTGACAATTACTGAAGGTGTTTTATGTGCCAGATATTACACAGATATCTGTGACCTCACAACAATTTTGCAAGGTTGGTGTGATCCTTATTTTACCGATAAGGAAACAGAAATTCACTGAGTAACATACACACTCAGGGAATGGCTGAGCTCTAATTAATATGTAGTTGACCCATGGACAACATAGGAGTTAGCACTACTAATCTGCGCAGCTGAACATCCACATATAACTTCTGGCTCCCTAAAAACTTAACTACTAGTAATTTACTGTAGACCGAAAGCCTTGCCAATAGCATAAAGTTAATTGACACATATTCTGTTTGTAATATGTATTATATAATGTATTTTTTAATGAAGTAAAATAGAGAAAAGAAAATGTTATTAAGAAATTCATCAGGAACAGAAAATACATTTGCAGCATTTACAGAAAAAAATCCATATATAAGTGAACCCATGTAGTTGAAACCTGTGTTATTCAAGGGTCAATTGTGTATGTCTGTTTATGTCTCTGACTCTAGGCCTATGCTTATTTATAAACATATTATCTCCCAATAAAGTAATCCCACACAGTCCATTTCTATCCTATTGCCCTACTTCATTTTATAGTAATGATCACAATTTAAATTATAACAATTTATTTGTGTACAGGTTTACAGTCTTATCACTAGTATGCAAATTCCATGAGGTCAATACCTTTTATAGTATCATTTAGAACATAATAACTATTCAACACATATTTGTTGACTGTCTAAATAAATAAACGACTTGAACTCATTGAATTTCTGCCCCATTCATTATACAATTCTCAATTATTTCAGATGGCTTCTTAGAACAACATTCTTTATTTTTGAACCAAAATGAGTAAATATTCTAATTTTGACTCTCAGATAGATGATAGGTAGATAAATGATAAATAGATAGATAGATAGATAGATGATAGGATGATAGATAAGCTTCGAGCCCTAATGGGTGTAGCCTAGTTGGTTGGGCATTGCCTTGCAAAGTGCTAGGTCACCAGTTCAATTCCTGATCAGGGCACATGCCTAGGTTGTGGCTGCAGTCCCCAATTGGGGCATGTATAGGAGGCAACCAACTGATGTTTGTCTCTCACATCAATATTTCTCTCCCTCTCTTTCTCCCTCCCTTCCACTTTCTAAAAATAAATAAATAAAGTCTTTTAAAATAAAATAAAATAACAAAATAGTTCTAGCCCCTTTTCATAAAGCAGGCATGACAGGTAAATACATAAACCTCTGTTAGCAAGTAAGAGAAGTAATGAGTCTAGCAATATGTAAAATTTGAATACAGTTGCTATCATTTTGAGGTATTAACACACTATAATATTCCCATATTATTGTTTTAGGCAAATTATTCTGCAAACTATATTAAGTTTTACATAAATAATCATACTCGTTGCCAGAATAGGTAAGCACCTGGACAAAAGGGCTACTCTTAAGTTGCACTATGTGTGTATAGCCTCTTGTAAGGGATAAATACACTCCAGCCAAGCTGCGATTTGTCAAGAAAATGGTAAACTCCTGTTACCATTACTGAACAGTTATGTTTTTTTTAAGGAAGATGGACAAAACTTAAAATTTACTGGCATGTACTTATCTTTAATATACGTTGCAAATTTAATGGAATCTTTTTCCCACTCGTTCTTATTAAGACATATTTTGTAGTTATTTTAATGGAGATGGGATCAGTAGCTGGAAATTAGTTTTTCAAAGTCTTATCTCTGAGTGGCTTTGACAAGAACAGTGGGATAAAGGCTAAACATAATGACTGCAAACAAACAAAAAAACAAAACCACGTAGGATTATATGCAATGTCCATCTCTTTATGCTAATTAAGTATCTCATGCCACTGTTGTCTCTTATTTATTTATAATACAGCTACTAAACCGATGGTGTTATTGTCTTAGCCTGGAACTAAATTGTAGGAAATTCACACATAATTTTACTTGCATTTAGTGTATTTAATCTTTAGATATGTTGCTATCATTATCACCACATCAGCAAGCACATTAGTTTTATACACGTTTTAAACAGTGCAATTTAACATCAGAATAATGCCAGTTAGACTATTCTTGGATCATTTTCTGCATTGATATCATAAAGTAAAGCTGAGTTAGAGTAGAGCCTGGCTCTAACTTTCATGTGTGGCCTTACTCAGTACTTCTTGCAATGTCTAATTATTAACACCATTCCCATTATCATTATTTTTTCATCCCTAATGTTAAGCTTACTCTGAATACTTACTCTATGCTCGGCATGATGTTTGGGACATTATATATATATATATATAGTTACCTTCAAAGCAGCTTTATGCCACAGTTGTTAAGGTTACCATTCAATACGCAAGGCAACACTTCGTTCAAGGACACAGATACTGTGTGGAAGAGCCATACTTAATGCATTCTAACTGTCTGGGTACAGCGTTCTTCCATCGCTGGCATCACAACTCCTCCAGGGAAGGGTTCCCATTTGTCCTGCTCTACCATCCCTAACAGAGCATGCAAACCAGTAAAGTATCTATCAACGAATTTAAAAAGTGAAGGCACAAATTTTCCAAGCTTTTGAAGAAAATTGAATATTTTCTTATTCTTTGACTAAAATGCAAAAAATTGCGAGATAATGTCCTGTTATCTTTTTGGGCTTCCTTTGCCTGTGACTTTAGCACAATCTCTTAGAATGTTTAATTTTCCAGTTAAAATTGTATTATTAACCTTGATGTGATCTTATTTTCCACTCTTGGATACTGGTTCCTTATTAATATTTTGTCTTCAGGCTGAAACTTTATTAAAATTAATTTTGAATATACAATATAATACTAAATAAATGTATACTACTCAGATATAGTGAAGTAGGGCAAATCAGCCTGTAATTCTAATTAGGTAAATGTTACTTTATCCAAACAAAAACTACAGAAAATATCTGTGATTACATTTCTCCTCCCTGCCTTTATTCCTAGAAGAAAACAAAGGAAAACCTTTTTTTACATTCTTCACACAGGTGACTTCCAATATTCCATGTCTTATAACTTCAACTAAAGCACTGTAAACTATGAGGAATACTCTTCAACAAACTGCAAGCGATTAAATTGCTCTCCCTTTCATCATTAATAATTACTTTTGTTCCATATGGTGGCAGGAAGAACACCCCACATTAGTGTATGTATTGCCAAATGATGTTTTCTTCTGATACAGTAACTGCCAAACTTTGCTCATCAAACACCTGGATCACACTGAGAAATGCAATCACCGAGCTAGGCAATAAAAGGCACTTGTTTTCCTGGATAGAGCTAATTAAAAGTCAAGGTGTTCAATTTAGTACATCACAGAGAGTGATGCTCTGTGCAATACAACACAAGTTTTATTTATTTACTTTTTGAATCAAATGAGAGAACATAACAGCATAATTATAACTCAGCACAAAAATCTGAGTTCAATCTCCTTAAAGTGAAAGCAACCAGTCAGTTCAATGTGAAATATAAAGTGGACAAATAATCTATTAATTATGTTGTAATTTACCATTTTGAGAAACTACAGTAGACTTGTGTTTGTCAAACTTTTTAATTCGCTTCTCCTCTAAGTAGTCTTTTAAGACATATTTTCTTAATTGTCAAGCCCTTGAAATTTTAATACTGCAGATAAAGTGTATATCTATTTCCGTAATGTATGTGTAGCTGGGCTTTGTTTTACTCTCCTCCTCCAGGAACCAATGTTAGCCCCCTTCTGGGCTACATCTCCCATTGAGAACGTATGCAATTAACAAAGCTCAAAGTTTCAAATTGTAGGAAATCTATTACCATGTAATTTCAATGGGGTATTTGCCAGTTTGTATAGTTTAAACTTCTCTCACAGTTTTGTTTTCTTTTACATAGAAAATTTTGAATGAGAGCAATGACAAAGCAGAGAAACTTTTTCTGTAACCTTTTTTAAAGCGATGTATTGCACAATCAGTCCATGAGCCCAAGGTATTATTGAATATAAGATTTCATCTATATTTACAAAAAAAAAAAGTTTTCAATTAACTGCATAACTATGCCACAGTCCCTTCTTGTGAATTCTAAGTTTGCAAACTATAATCTGAAGGGCATGGGGAGATAATAGAATGAGAGAAAAAAGAAAAAAGAGCAAGTCAATAATAAATGTATCTGTGTATCAGAAACTTTAGTTCTAGATGAAAACACGGAGGAGATTGTCCTGAATTTTTACTTTTTATCTAGTTATACTGATATTATATAGAAATTGTCTTACTTTTCAGTCTACTTCACATGAAAAAATTGTGATATACTTTGAATTTTCATTCGTATCCTGGTCCTTGCCAATTTAACCCGTGTCATTTCCACTTCATTGTTACCTCCTTGATTTTGCTCAGTTTTTCCCCAGCTCTGCACATGTAAATATAAACTGTAGAAAAAATGATAGTGCACAGCATGGGTTAATTTCAGCTAGCATGGGTTGGCCACGTCCTAATCCCCATGACTACTTACCCAGTGTTGATGAATCTAGTACCTAGGAACAAATCTTGTTCTATAACCATAAGTCCGTATATTGTTTTAGAGTAGGATGTACTGAGCTGTTATCATTGTTAAGTAGTAGTAACTGGATTTATGGTGTACATCCTGTTTTGGTGAAGTTTCAGAGGTATTTGCTGGTCATATGCATTCTGTGAACAGAATGCCTCCCATCATGAGTAGATTTTGGGCTTCCTGGCCCAGAGGTGTTTTGCATTTACCCTGGAGACAATGTATGTATGTCCTGTGCAATGCACCCAAGAATGGGAGGACAAAAGGGCCTGTGTCTATATCTCTTAACCCTTTCCTACATAAATATTTCTGCTGCCGTTCTGTACTTTTTTGCCTGTAATAAAGGTGTCCCATGAGAATAAAGTAACTCTGTGAGTGCTTTAAGTAATAGGACAGTTAAAGTCATTAATGTGTAGTTAATATAGTAATTACATTTTAATGCTATATTATAATTATTGAATTAATACAAATAATTCAGAACCATAAAAATAAAATTCATGCCCAATAGAATGTAATTGATTATGCCCTTCTGGATATGGGCCTGTTTTGATGCCTTTTGTATATTTAGTTCAAACGTATTCCTTATCTGACTTTCGTGTGTGGCATTTTGGGTTCTCCTTTGAACCAAATGTAGTTCCCCTGTTAATTTAATGAATTAAATAAACTCTAAGACATGTTTTTCATTTTATAGCTGGATGAGGTATAATTGTATCCTGTTTTAAATTTTATCCTTCATCAATTTAAATAAGGATCAGTGGTATAACATAGTCATTAGGACCAAAGGCACTAGTCATAATGCCTGGGTTACAATTCAAATGCTGCCAGCTATGTGATTTTGGCAAAGTTAGCTAAATCCTCCAAGTATCCATTTCAGCAACAGAGGAAGGGATTACACAACTTCCTAATAATTTTAAAATATCGTTTAAATTTTTTTTCCTACCAGAGAAATAGGAATACTACCAGCTCTTATCTCACGGTATAGGCATTGTACCATTCCTCCCAGGTACATTGATAACATAACATTTTGGCTTACCCACTTTCTCTTAGCTATCTGCTATTCTAAACGTGTCTTGCTTCATTTGGTATGTGAAAAGTCCCCAAACCTAGATGGAAACCCTCAAACCTAGATAATTTAATGTAGATCACAATCGTCGGCAGCTGTCCGTCTCCAGAGACGATGGTGTAGCTTCTTAAGAGTCTATCTGCACCGCCGAGAATGGCAGCGCAGTCCGACTCGGGAGTGACATGGTATCTATCTCCTCCCGTGTTGAATCGACATCTTGCGATGACGCTGAAGCTACAGAGCCTGGGCAGGGTAATATGGAGGGTCTGCTGTTGCCCATGCAGCAGACCCCCCCTCTCTTCGCAGCTGAAGGGTCCAAGGGAAAGACAGAGTCGATACAGCTTGGGTTCAGGTGCGCCGCAGGAGTTGCCGGTGTTGACTACAACGTCAAACCGCCTTAGGGACTCCGGCTCTGGATTTTCTGTCGGGGTTTACTCCCTTAGCCTTTCCCCTGAAGAGAGGTATGCCGCAAGGCAGCGGAGGTTTTTTTTTGGAGTCAGAGTTTTCCTTCTCTGATGTGCCCTGACTGGAAGATCGAACCAGCGACACTTAGCTCGCAGGCCGACGCTCAATCCACTGAGCTAAATATGAACCCAAGAATGATGCAAATACAGACACAGAATCAGAAGAAATTAGATGAAACTGTTACATTATTTTCATTCTTATAAATTACTTTTAACTATATGCCTTTATAGTATAAGTTTTTTTTGACTTAAAGATTTATTCAATTTAAGATAAATTTACTTTATTCTTTCCTAAATGGTTCTGAGATTGAGAGCATCTCAAACTTGCAGAATTTTACAGTCAAGTTACAAAGTTTGTAATGGGAATGCGGACACCACGTGACCCATGGCATGGCAGTGTAACAAATATATGTGGGAAATAAATGATTTTCCAGTAATATACAAGGGAATATGACATTTCCACATTGAAATAAAGCACATTTTGCTAGTTATCTCTGGATTCTGACATCATAGCAATTTTGCTCAACACGAGGTGACTTGAGGGGATATAGAAATTTAATCAGCACATGCTTGAGAGACGCAGGCGCATATGATAGTCAACTTGTCTTGCTTCCTCATTGAAACCAACTGAAATCTACTTACAACAAGCAACTGTCATTTTTAAGTGTCAGTTCATCAAGAGGATTAAAAAGGAGGGAGAAAAATATTGAAACCCGACCACATAAAATAGGAAAAATAGTAGAACACCTCAGTTGTCCAACCCAGTGCAGATATCAAATAAAACTGAACATAGCTTAATTAAGGAAGATACTATACAGGTCCTGGTGTTCCTTCATGTTGGAATGGAGCAGGGGGAAAATGGAGAAAGAGGAAACATGGAGCTGGTCCCTTAGCTTCAAAGAGCTCTGTCCCAGTTGAAGAGCCATTGTACACACATTCCTCCCTTTTCCATCACTTGGACAGGGTTGACCCATCTCCCTCAGCCCCAGAAGTTCATGACTAAGGCTTGGTCAATCTGGTTGTCTTCCCCTTGACCAGAGTGACTGGTTCAAGGACATTTCTGATGGTGCCACTGAGAAAGATGCCTCCTTTTCCTCTGGGAACTTGAGTTTGGAAGGAAGGAAGCATATCCTTTGGAGAGGAGGTTCAGAACCTCCAAAAAGTTATTCAAGTGTATATCTAGTGGGCAAAATGGGGATGTGATTTCTTGTGTGCATCAAACTTGGGCTCTTATTTCCAAAAGAATTCATTGTTTGTTCTCTCATATGTTTGTGGCCCCATACAGACACACAGTTTTAAACGCCTTTCAGTCTTGTTTTGTTGGCTTTCATGTGCTAGGATTCATCTTCACTTGCAAGACTGTCATTCAGCAAAGAAGAATGAGACCTGTGGTTCCAACTATACTCTTTTGACTTTGGTGGTTCCTCCAGAGGTTTCACCATCCATGTGGTCTTAAGTAGGTTCTTGAGAGTTAAGATGATCTAAAAATTTCCCTGACTGGTGTGGCTCAGTTGGTTGGGTGTCATACTGCAAAGTGAAAGGTGGCTGGTTCCATTCACGGTCAGGGCTTGGTCTCCAGGGTGCCTATGATGTTCAGCATGTCCTTTTAAAGGTGTCCATGGTCCACAAGGAGGAAAGTAGCTGATTTTATAGTATAAATTTGTTGTTTACCTCAACAGGAGATCCTGACAAAGTCTGATATAACTTCCAATAAGCAGCTCACAATTTTTCCAACTTCTTTAGTGGTTGTGGAGAAGGAGGAGGAGGAAGAGAAAAGATCAGGAAGACTAATTGAAAAATGAAGTGATAACCATTTCCACTCTTGGGACCTGAATAGGGTAAGTTATTGTTGAATTCAACTTGATAAAAAATAAAATATCCTCTTGAAGATGAGGTTTAATAAAATACAGAGCAGTAACTGATATTTTCTCACTCTAAGGTGAGCTAACTGAAATAAGGCTAGCAATACTGATAAAAGCAAACACATTATACCTTTTTCTTACTTATCTTGAATAGACAAAAAGATACTATTAAGATTGTTATGTTAAAAGTAAGGGAAATAAGAAGTTAACATAAAATTCTAAGCTCTATTAAACCCAATGTATATACTTTCCCCAAAGCAACAACAAATTCACCTCAGAAATTTAATAAAGGTGCCCAGCCCATTCTAGCAAACTTATTGTGCCAACCCATTATTAAAGTTGCCTCTCAGGGAATTTCTATTTCTACATAAACTGGGCCAAATATTACTCATAATTTTATATTATCATATTTTACACTAGCCATTTAAAAAATATATATTTATAGAATGGAGAAGGATGAAACTTAAGCTCTGAAAATAGAACCAATCTTTAAAAAACAAACAAAAAAAGTGTCTTCACAAATTCATAAAGAATTTATGATACTGACACTAATTGGTGGCAAATTTGACAGGTTATAGATAAGTGAGTTGTCCCAGTTGAGCAATTCTGTAGACCCATTTTTCTGTATTTCTTTCTTGGCCAATCACTGAAAATCCTGGTGAACAGGCCGAGCTGAATTGAGCCATTGAAGGCAAAAGTAGGGGGAATTGTGTTCTCTTACATCTTTTCCTACTGCCAAAGAAAAGCACTGTTGTCCTTGAAGAATTCCCTTTCAGCATAAGGATCACTGCCAACTTCATTGAGAAAGTCAAAATGCATATCCAAGTGGAAGTAAGGGGTGTTCACATCCAGCTTTGTTCTGGGGAAGGGGATTGTGATGGATTCTAAGCACAAGCATCAGAGAGCATCATGTTTTAAGTTTATTTTGAAAGTACTTTAGTGAAAAATGAGAAACACAGAAGAGTGGGAAAGAAAAAAGAATAGACTATAAATTTATAGCTTGAATAAAAGTTATACTGAATGCTATTTATAATGTTGTCTGTGTATGCGTGCTGTGAAATTGTACTTGTTAAATGCGTAAGAGCCTCTGAACCACAGAGAGCAATCTTATCTGAAGTAATAACATGAATGTCCACTTTCACAGATGAATAGATATATTGGATTTTTTAAAAAAAGAAGCACTTTCTTTAATGTGACCTAATTAAGGGTGCAAATTAAAAAGATTTTTAGCTATAAAAAATGTCAGATCTCAAATATAACTTACTTGTGGATTTGAAGATTACCCACATAAAATGCAAGAACTATTCAGTGGCTCCCCAAGGAAAGGATGTGCTAGTATAATTTCCAAGAGGAAAGTGGGTAAATGACTGAATGATCAGGGTTAGAATATATACAATTTTAGGAACAGTATAAGTAAAAAATGACATTAAATTTTTAATTTTGTTTGAGCTCAGTAAAAGTTAGCAATATAGCCCTGGCTGGTGTGGCTCAGTGGATTGAAGACCGACCTGTGAATGAAAGGGTGACTGGTTCATTTCCCAGTCAGGGAACATGTCTGGGTTGTGAGCCTGGTCCCCCTTTGGGGGTCTCCAAGAGGCAACCACGCATTGATGTTTCTCCCCCCCGCCCCCTTCCATTCTCTCTAAAAATAAATAAATAAAATATGTTTTAAAAAGTTAGCAATATATTTGGCAGGTAAGAGTTCATAGGGGCAATGTTAAATAATCTTAAGGTAAAACATCTACTTTCTTTGTAGGAACAGAAATATATGCTGCAGAAAGTTTTGCTGTGGATATTGTATACAAGATCACACTTATCTATAACCAAACAGATTGAATATTATATTTATTAGGTTAAATGTCTTCATAGTTCTTGGCACTTGCAATAGGACTAGGAGGGAACCAATCTAATTTAATTCACTATTCTAGTTGGATTTTATTTTCTTATACTTCCTGCATTAAGGACGCATTTTTATTTAATTTTTTTTTCTTGTAGACATCTGGGTAAATAACCCTACAGAAATCTTTTTAAAAAAGTGAATATGTAGAGTAAAAACTTAAATGCATAAGCCAAGAGTTTTATTTGGTAATAAATTCAACTGTATGGCATAACTGCCATATGGCACGATGGATTTTGTTTGTTTATCTGTGCTTCATTAAAGGAGCTCCCAACATTTCTTCTTAGTCTGTGAAAAACCTATTATAAACATGACTTCCTACAATCTAAGCAAGGTGAAACATACACATGTACTGCAAATAAATGTTCCAAGTGGCCATAGCATACTGGAAAGCAGGAAACCAAAGAGTACAATAGCATTCAACTGCAGATTGGCCTGCACTCAGGATCATAATTTAATCAAGCTTCTAAATATTTATATCTATGCTACTGCAAGCACCTTCACACTACAACTATTTATCCTAAATGCTTTTCCTAGCAAGGGATTTTCTGGATGTCGCCGCAGTTTACCAGGGTCAGCATCCAAATGTAGAACAAGTGACATTTAAATTAGTTTATTTGGTCAGAAAAATGCTATATGACCTGGCATGCATCATATTACTACAAATTTAGTTGTGCCTGGGATTTAAAACATTTTCTTTGCCAAAGCAGGTGGTTTATAACAGTGAATTAAAGCACAAACGGTTAGGATCACGTTTAGAATATATCAAGTAAGAAACAGAATGTCCTTTCAGCAAGGCTATATTGGATGAAAAAATAAAAGGCTTACATCTGAAAATTTATCATGGGCCTTAAGCCATAGGAGATTTAGGTTTTGTTTTCTTTTTTCTTTTTCTTTTTTTTGGGGGGGTGGAGGTTTGTTAATTTTGCTGTTGTTATTATTGTTGTGATGATGATCATCATTTAATCAACTGGGCTTGGATCTCGTGGATCTTAACCTGGAATAACATACATGACTCACTCCCTTACACTCTCTATAAGTGCTACATGAGAACTTATATTATTAGGATCCATACGTCAACCTCCACTTCCTTCTGAACACTTTGCATTAGTAAGTGAGAAAAGATTATTCATTTTTATTGTTATAAAAAATCATTAATTCATTAAAAAAAAGAAGAATATAGGAAAGGTTGAAGCCAAAGAACTTGTATGCATGACTCACGGACATGAACTAGGGGGTGTGGGATTGTTGGGGGGAGGGGGGTACTGGGTGGAGGAAAACGAAGGGAGAAAAATTGAAACTATTGTAACAACATAATCAATAAAATATACAAAAAAAATTGCCATGGAATAAAATTGGCATGGAAAAAAATATTATTCATTTATATATCAATATTACTTCTTAAAAAATTGTTAACATGGCTATTAAAATATCTTTCACACTGATTCTTAGATTATATTGTCTAATGTAAGACAGGTAAATGCAGAAAATACTATTCAGCAATAAGCTACCACAGGAAGGAGTCATGGAACAAAAGTTAGAATTAATCTGATTTAAAAATTTGTGCAATCTGGAAGTGTAATGACTTACATAGGGAAGTAACACACAAATTAATTTGTGTCACTCAGGAGTAGAACTTAGACCTGGGCATTGGTTGGCCAAAAATTATAATCTTCCCTGAGAGATAAAAACCTGTATGTTTTAAAAATGCTTAAGCAATGATTTATTTGCAATGGTCCTTACACAGCTAGAAAAAGGTATGGAGGAGTGAGCCAGATAAATATTGTCAGGACATCAAAAAAAGGTGCAGATTGGTTTGGAAGATACTAGGCCAGTCATGAGTAGGTTGAACTGGGAACACCATGTTTTAAGCATTTTGGTGACTTTTATTTTGTATTGTCAGTTTTTTTTTTCAGATAATATGTAAATGTATGCAGAAAACATCAAGGGTTTTGTATTCCTCTTACTCTAAGTTTATAAATTCATATGCTACCTATTTAAGAATTCCATAGTATCACCAAGACCAGAAAATATATGAAGAACTTAAGATTTTTCTTTTTCCCAAGCTTATGTGTATGCAGTTTTGTGAATGAAAAGCCAAACTAAACTCTACTGCATACCATGTCTATTCGTTGAAAGTGATAATACAGGTCTGTGTGAAGACCCTGAAGAAGGCTGATTGTGCATCCAAAAAAGGCTTTATACTCGTGTTATTGTTATTAGTTTGGGTCTACATGTAATTACATAATGCAAGGCACAATATAGGATTCATTTTGTGTACAGGTCACCCCTGGGGATGCAGGTACTATTCATTAAGAATGCAAATCTTCACTAGCCTTCATTTGTGGCTATGCCTGGAATCAGGGATTAGACATGATCGTTTAAATCATTTTTCTACAACCCAACAACTTGGCTTTTCTTGATTAACCCTTGTGATTTTGTTTCTTTCTTTTTCTCTTTTAGTCTTTGTACCTCTCAAACTTAAAGATTTAGTTTAAAGTTTGACTTTTTTATAATAATATCTAACTCTTCACTGGCACAACAAACTCAATATTTTTCTTATTATTGTTTACATAGTACTTTACACAAAGTTCAATTACATTGTATCAGAGTTTAGTCACAAAAATATTTGGTCCAATATCACAAAGAATAGTTCTTACTAATATATGAATCCTCGATGCTACACATTAGGCTTTCTGTAAAATCTTGCTGAAATAAATTGATAATATTTTTTCATTTATGTAATATTTTTCAGTCTTCAAGTCACTTTCTCATACATTATGGCACAAAAACTGTAGATTTTACAACAAGGAGCAAGCATATGTTCTCCAGGAAATGAAAAGCAACTTATTTTGAGGAAATTACTTGGACCACTGCAGAGGAAATGGCTTTAAAGGCACTATTCCATTTAAAAGAAACATTCTATTGTTAACAAAATCTGTTTTTTTCTACTTATTAATCTACTTAACAACTACTGACATCCTACCATATATTCTGCAAGTTCTTGAAGACACCAATTAATGGCAAAGTTAGTCCCTCAAACAATTTAGAGTCTAGCAGTGGGGCAGGTGTACATACAAACTGGTCCTAAAATAATCTTCATCTCTTTTAGGATATTCCTTTACATAAATATTTATTTTTAAAGTTTGGGAATTGATATAAAATACAAGATCAATGTACATTATAAGATTTTCAAATATAATTTATTTGGCCCTTAAGTATAGTCTGGGATATATAGAGTCTTATTTTTGCTTCTCCTATAAGCTCTGACTATCTGTCCAACAAGCAGACAATGAGCATGAGCTGTCATTTTAAAATGTGTTAAACCTGCAGGCCCCATGAGTTAGTGTATTGGGAATGGGGGAAATCTGCTCTGTGTTCTGCCAGTGAATTACTACATATTGCTGCCTGAAGCAATGTTAACTTTTAATGTCTTTATTGTGTTATCTTAATCTTTTTTTTTCTTCCATCATATAGAATAATAACTTTTCTCTGTCCTTTTCCACACTACTTGTTTAGCACCATCTAATCATTTTTACATATTATCAGCTGATTCAAGAGAAGGCTGCTTAAGCATATACCCGTTTTAGAATGTTTAGTTAGAGAAAGTACTTGTGTAACAGCCATGAATAGAATCTTCTTGATGCTAGATCACATGACTATTGTTGTGTCTGTAGGAAAATCTTTTGTTATAGATGGGAAAGTGGTCTGGATTTGAAAGTGCAAGAGATGATGTTATGTGAACTCTGCCATTAAATGAATATGTGTAATGTTATAAAACTCATGTAATTGAGCTTGACTTCAATTTCCACACTTAGCTCTAAATTGTTTGCTTGTTTTTTTGTTTTTTTTTAACTGCTAGAGTTAATCATGATAAATACACTCTATACACAGTGTCTTAAAGAAGAATTTGTATCTGTCTTAAGATGGCCAAGTTGAGTTTATTGACAACGCCTCTTCTAATTGTATTATTTGCTCTAGGTTCTTGATTATTTTTTCTTATTTATGAATAACCAAATTACAGATATGACTGTTCTGATTACCATAAAGGAAGCCCATTGACTACATAAATAAAATATGGCATATAATTGTAAGCACCAAGCAATTTTCTTACACAGTAGAGATGCTTGAGAAAAGAGGTCAATATGTATTTAATACCTTTACCTCCTTAACATATTATACATATTTACTAGGTTCTTTCTAACAGTATTTCATGAAGAATATGTTATCACCATTTTACAGGTGAGAAAGTTGAGGCTCAGTGTGAAGTTGATAGTTAGGAAGCAAAAATCCTATTCAGCTAAATGTAACTTCACCATACCAAAATGTCTTCCAGAGATATCAGGCAAATAATCTAAAAAACTAATAATGTGTACATTTGGTCAGCCATGAAACTAATTCCCTTTTTTAAAGAAATAATTTTCTTACTATTTTGCTAGTGACACAAATATTCAAACCAGAACTAAACAAAATTAGCATGCAAATTCCTTAATTTTATTTAAGCCTTTCTCATTGATTTATTTATTCCTTTAGGTATTGGTATAATTGTTTTGAATTTACTTGATTCCTCCCTTCAAATTTGGAAGGACAAAATCTCCTTACCTTTAGGGATATGTTGTAGTAAAGGACATCTTTCTACTCATCTTTATAACCTTAACTGATTCACAAAAGATACATTCTCAGGAGCAGAACACAAGGACTACCATGTTTTGCTATTTTCAAGTGCACATATATAGCAGCATAGTTCCATAAAAATGCTAGGAAATGTAACCACCAAAGACTCCCTTTCCTCTTCTAGCCTGTCCCCATGTCAAATTAAAGCAAATAAAAACAGGGCTGTACTATACCATACCAAGTCTATTCATAAATTTAAGGCAAAGAAAGATACTCTGCATTCTTTTAAAAAACACACATTAGGTAGAGGAGAAAAGCTTTCTTTACCTATGTTTCTATTCCTTTCATTTTTAGCATGAACTGAAGTCCTATTTTGGTTTTTGTTATTCAGATATATGTTTTTATGACACCCAGTATAGGTTAGTATGATGATTAAATTATGAAGGTATAATTAGGACAGAGTTTGTGGCATTGAACTTAATATATGTCATCTCATTCATGTTTAGTCTAAGAAAAATATAAGATATTAGAGACCAACTTGTTCTAAATATGAAGAAAAAAAAATTTTAAAGAAGTGATAAAAATACCCATTAATTAATTTCTATACTTTTCCTTTATAAGATATCTAGTCACAGTAATTATTAATTTTTTATTCATATGTATGTTATATACTAGTGCTCATAATTAGTTCAGATCAATTAGACAGCCAGTATTAAAGAACTGCTCCAAACAATATCTAAATTCTCAAAATATGTTTCATATGAAAAGTTAAAGGAAAAAAATTAACAAAAGAGGCTTACTATCATGCCTTTTTTTATTTTCATTGCGATTTATACAATTATTTTGAATCATAACTGTTTTTTTTTAATACAAAATAAAGATGAATCTAATCTTGGAGTAAAATGCATATGTTCTATACTAAATGTTGCAAAGCAATGGCATCTGTAGTATGCCATACTGTTATCCACTGCAGACAAGGAATATCAAACTGAATTGTAAGGATGCTCAGGTCTTTGCTATTCATGACAAATACATACAACAAATGTAAACTCTAAACTCAATTGGAGAAATGACTAGTGAGGATATCAGATGCAGTAGCCATTTACATTCATTTGAAGATTTTAATATACATTACTGGACACCCAATATATGTACAGGAACACTGTAAGCATAATGAAAAATAAGAGTTATAAATAACCTGTTCTCTTTCCTCAAGCTTCTTTCAATCTTCTGAAGCAGAAAAAGATGTTAAAAATTAATTTTGTAATAGGGTAGAAGGTCCTTTGGGGTTTCTTAATGAGTTCTTAGCTGTAAAACAATAAATACATTGTTGGCTACCCAGTGTTAATTTATGACTATCCCACGGCACTTTTCAAGCTATATTATTTTTATTAAAGTTGATAGCCTAGTATCGAATAGCATATCAACTCTACATTTCTTCTAGTATTTTTGTTGATGTAGATCATGATCTCACCTGCAGTAATTCTTTTGTTTTAATTAAATGAATATACTCTATACACATGGTCTTAAAATTAAAACTTGCAGACAAGGGGTAAAGAAAGAAACAAATTGAATCTTCTTTTGAAATGCATAGTAAATAAGAAGTGGATATAAAAAACTGATTTTGGATCCTCTTTGATTTTACATCTCCTCTCCCCATGGTCATTGCTGTGTAGAGTAGATTTCAGCTGACTGGGCTGAGTAATAAATTGTTCAAGGAGCTTCACCCCTGTAGGACGAGAACTATTGTTCTGGTGTTGAGAAAGAGACTTCTGTGTACCTTCCATGGGATGCATGTGCATGGGTCATATGAAGGTATTGAGATCCACCTCATTGGATTTTACTAATTTATATATTCTCAAGATCCAAATAGGCTCTGGTGCAACTCCCTAAAGTAACATATTAGGAATGTGATTTGTTGATGTCAACATATCCAATGCCAACCCTTGAAATGGAAATCAGGTCATGTGAAAACAGAAAGGTCCTGATTGGGAGTCAGGGCAGAGTGCATATCCTGGTTCCGCAACTCACGAAACTTGTGATTTGGAGCAAATCTTTGAACATCAGTTTCCTTTTATGCAAAATTGCGAATGCTCAGAGAAGTGTGAGATTTTAATGGAAGAAATGATGTAAAGTGTCATTTCCTTGAAGAAGAACAGACACTCATTAAATGTTCACCCCCTTTTTTTCCTAGCTCCTTCATCAGTATTCCCCATGGTGTACCATTGGGTTGCCTACAGACATGGATTTGGACCTTTAGTGTCATATTTTGCAGTTCTTTTGTGACTCGGCAGCCTGAACACAGTACATGTGCATTAGTGTAGTCCATGGATGAATAATACAACCTTGTCAGGAATCCATTAAATTATTTTCTTTATTCTTTATTCTTAATACTCATTCCCCTTACCCACACCTCGTGTTTAGGCAATGTGTGGAGGATATACCTTAAAATAAAGACTCTGTGATTTTACCTGGTCAGAGATAAAAGAGAACATATATATGGGATAAAAGGAAGAACCTCTCTTCTCTTTGTTACAGAAACATTAAGCTATGGAAGAATCAGAATTATGGACATGGGATACATGAAAAAGGAGAGGTAAGTACTGGGGATTTTTGAACTTCCATCACTTACCTTTTTCATTATCAATAAATGTTACCATCAACCGGTCTATGTTGCACTTGGAATTTTTTCCTTTTTAGTTTTTATCTCAGTAATATATAGACTATGTGATAAATAACCACCCCTCATACATTCCAATGGACTTATTTTTTTTAATCTGCACTCATTTTTCTTAATTTGTCTTAGATTTATCAGCCATTTTTACAGGTGTTTTGCTTTTTTCTACCTTTCACTTTAGCCATATATAATGTCCTTTTAAAAAGATTCTTCTCAAAGTGTATATGCATGTGTGGGTAATTTTATATTATATTAATATAAATTGGGAACATTGGGGATATTGTTTAACATGTTAAGTATCCTAAATCTCCTATTGCTGCAACATTCTTTGATTTTAAATTAAGAATTTCCAAGCATCTCTTTCTGTATTTTCCTTCATGCATTTACATATAAAAAATTGAGAGTTTTTTCCCCTTTTTTTCCCTTATTTTTAATTTTTGAATTATAATTTACTTTAAATATTATTTTGTATTGGTTTCAGGTATATAACACAGTGGTTAGATAATCATATTTTACAAAGTGTTTCAGTACCCAGTTGGCACTATATCTAGTTATCACAATATTATCGACTACATCCCCTGCACTGTAATTTACATCCCCAAGACTGTTTTGTAACTACCTTTGTACTTCTTAATCCCTTCACCTAGTTCCCCAACAGCCCTCCCCTCTGGCAACCACCAGTCTGTTCTGTGTCTATAAGACTGTTTCAATTATGTTTGTTTATTTTTGTTCTTTAGATTCACATGTAAGTGAAATCATGGGGTATTTATTTTTCTCTGACTCACTTATTTCGCTGAACAAATACCCTCCAGGTCCATTCCTGCCATTGCAAATGGTAGGATTTCCTTTTTTTTTTTTTTTTTTTTTTTTATGGCTGAGTAATACTCTATTAGAATTAAAAATTTGAGAAACCAAAAGTTTTATGTAATAGAACAGATATCATGCTTAAAATAAACACCCTAACTTTTAAAGTAATATATAGACAGTTTTTATAAATTTTTAACTCAGTATTATTAATGTTTTAGTATAATTATTTCTTGATTCAAATTTTTCAAAATAATCTATAAATTCTTCATTAATATTTAATATCAAATATAGCTAACATTTACTGAGCACTCATCATGCACCAGTTTTAAATTTTAATTGTACTAACTGATTTAATATTCTTAGTTGTCTATTGATATCCCAATTTTCAGATGAGGAAACAGAGATGCAAAGAGATTTTAAAAACTTAAGTTATATATTTAGTAAGTATAGATTCAAATTTCGACTGTGTAGTTCTAGAGCCTGAGGTCTTAGCCACTACATAGTAGTAATTTAATTGCTGTACTCAACCTACTTTACATCTTATTTAACTATCTTAATCAACCAATAAAAAGTTCTCTAGTAAACTCTAGTATATAATAAGGCCTGATGTAATGTTATCAATAGGTTCTGCCATTTTAAGTGAAATGATGTATATCAAAACCAATTTTACCATAGGCTAATTGATGTAAACAAGAGTTAATTTCCTGGTAGCATTTTATTTACACTAACCAAGACATGGAAACCATCTAAATTTCCTTTGATGGATAATTAGATAAAGAAGCTATTGTACAGATAAATAATGGAATACTACTCAGACATAAAAAGATGAAATACTATCATTTGCAACCACATGGATAGATTTTGAGAGTATCATGCTAAGTGAAATCAGGTAGACAGGAAAGAACAAGAACTGTACAATTTCACTCATATGTGGGACATAAAACAAAAAACAACAAACTCAGATTCAGGCAACAGAATGGTGGTTATCAGAGCGGAAGGGGGAGGAAGACAAAAAAATCTAAAGGGGTCAAATACATGGTGACAGAAGGAGACTAGACTTCAGGTTGTGAGAACACATTATAACAATATAACTATGAACAAAACATTATTTGAGAACCTGCTATATTCATAAACATAGGGAAATTTTACCTTTTTTAATAAGCACTCACTAGATGCATGTAGTACAGTATTGGTTTATAAGTAAATTTTCAAAGATTTAATTTGTAAATTAGACATCTAAATATGAAAATAACATTAATGATCGTTTGATGTCAAATATAGATGCATAGGCTTGTTTAGTCCACTATTAATTAGCTAATCTTTAAGTAAGGCATTCACCTTTTTTATCCTGGCATCAGGGAGGCAGGCATGGCAAAGAAGAGAATAGACAACTTTTTTCCCTTTTCTAAAAAGACATAAGGCTAATTCCAGGCAAAATTTTGAAATAGCTGAAGTTTGACTTTGGTACTTCCCAAATATCCCTACTGCCCACAATATTTCATTTCATGGCAATCAATATTTTTATGCCCTTAAGTCACTTGATCTTTGCTATGTGATAGGTGGGGAACATGAAATTTAAGTGAGTAAACTATAAATTACAATTGCTTTATGATGGACTTAGAAATATTTGTAAATATTGTAAGTTACCCAGATTAATAATAAATTTTAATTGAATTTGATATATAAATGAGGAGAGACAAATCCAGATGGCCTGGAGGCATATTTTCTTCCTGTTTTGGATTGTTTCACATGAAGCTGGCCTAGTAAACCACAGAAACTCAATAGAAGAACACACAGACACCATGTTCTGTGAAGGAGTCCTCTTCCAAAGCCACTTTGTTGACCAGCAATTCTAGCTGTGTATAGTTGTCCAGATGGTTCTGTCCCTTGGTCCCTAATACATATTTAGTAAAGCATTGTTTGTTGGGGTGGAAGACTCTTCTTGGAGCATCTTTCCTGCTATGACTATAGCAGAGCACCCTCCCCAAATTCCCCACAGCCCATGGTTTTGGGGATGGGGAAGGAAATAACACAACTTTTAAGATACTTTGCATATCAATGACAGGGAGATAACTGAGCCTTTCCTGGAAAGGAGAGCAGCTAGCCATAAGGGGGCGGGGGGTGGAGGCTAAGCTGTTTGAAAGGATGAAGTGCTCTAGTCCCACAGGAGAAGCAGCACAATAGAAAGAACATGGAGGAGCATTATGGAGCAGCAGGTTGTAGAAGCCATGTGAGAAGTAGCTATGCAGTTTGGAGTCAGGATCAAGCCAAGCGCCCTGGACTAGTAAGAAAGCAGGCATGCTGTTACTTTGATTGTGACAGCTCCAGCTGACTCTGAAGCCCTAAGGACTTGGCCTTGCAGACTCAGGCACTATCTGGACTCTTGGAATCCGGGATATATGGGGAGGACACTCTTAGGACTTGTGCCTTTCCTGGACTTCACCATGATCCAGCGTAACATGGCACAGCCTTTCCTGGACTGTTATATGGAGGCTGAGGACAACGTACCCCCAGATCCTGAAGGAGAAAGCTAACAGATAAGGAATGGGGAACTGTTGAGCTTGGTTTTGGTTTACAGTCTCTTGGGGAGCAAGGGAAGTACTGGGTGTTGTGGGAGAACAGGGCTCTGGGCAGGAGTGTTTCCAGCTCCCCCATGGTTGGAATGTTGTAAATAAAGGCCTGTTTTTCTCAACACTAATTGTTGTGTCATACGCCAAGGCGCCAGGTAAAAGAGCACCCCTTTGCTCGGTAATATGATCAGTCTACCTAAGTCCAACCTAAGCATCCTTCTCTGTGGGATGATGAAAGTTTGGGAGACCTTGGTACTGACTCTTTCCCTGATAACCTAATGCACTTCAGGGTGCTAGTGTATATGTGTGTGTGTGTGTGTGTGTGTGTGTGTGTCCTCCTTATACCATAATTAATAAAAAGCTCATGTTGTGGGGAAGGGTATTTTGAGCATATCCTTAATCTAGTCATCTCTGGAGTCAGTTCTCCAATGGATTTCAATGTTTTTGTATTAGACATATGTATATATTTATATAACATATCAAGCCACAGTTTTTCTAATGACACTAGTATGGATACCAACAGCTTGTGTCATCTGTTGCAAGGGAGTCAGGACTGGAGACAAGAGCACTTCTTAGTCCAGTAGGATTTATTACAAATCAGTTATTTATATATCTAGCATTTTGTTAATGAAGGGAATCCTTTTAGTGTTGTTATTGTTTTCTAGATGAAGGAGATGCTTTGGAATCTTTTTAGCACTACTTATTTTCGCAAAGTAGAAGGATATTACATAGGTATTCTCAACAAAGTAATTAGGTTGTTAAATAGGCTCTGCATGTGGCAGTTAATGTGATACATTAGTGAAATTGTAGCCCCAAAGGCTTGTGGGATCAGAATTCCAAAAGCAATCTGAGTTTCCAAGTCCCACGAGCTTATATCCCTTTAGGATATACTTCATCTGTAGTGAGAAGGAACACTGTAATAACAGATTACCATCATAAGGGTATATGCTGATTCTCTTGGAGAAAACCCTTGTGTAAAAATATTCAGTGTTTAGAGAGTACATTTGGATATGCTGGAATTTTTCCACAACCCCTAGACATGTCAATCACAGATAACACAATGCAAGTATCTCTGAGTGACACTTCAAGCTGCATTCATAAGCAACTTGCCTCATTCAAAGTCAATGAAGAGACAGAACTTACAAGCCCATGCTGAAAAGTTATTGAAATGTGACTGACATCTCAAAGAAAGGTGTCAAAAGGGTTGCATGACCCAGTGCTGAAACACAGTGGGGTGTTAATCAAAGTTATTGCAGTTGGGTACCACAAAGGTCTTCTTTAGTTTTATTTATTTTATTTAATTCATATCACTCAGTGGGTTTATTACCACCCCTCTAATCTCTCCCGTTGGCATTTAACCCCTAGTCTGTATTATTGTTTGGGAACTCTTGCTTTGGCTATGGTTTAGAAAGGAGGAAGTAGAGTTTTAGTTAGTGATGAGGCTTCTGAAGATCAATGCTGATGTTACATCTCTTTCAGTTGTTTGAATGCCCCTAGGAGATGATGAGCACAGTTATGCTCCAGTATGAGGTGCCTCCTAAGAGGCAAGGATGGGGCAGCCAGTCTACAATCCTGGTCAAAGAATTTTCACTAGTACATGAGTTTAACGATTTACTAAGACCCTATCTACTCGCAGATAGGGACAGAAAGAGGAGAGTAGAAGTAAGTTTGATCCTGGTCTAGCTAATTATTTGTCTCTTCCCAATGGCAGGCAGATATATTCTCCTGCCTGCTAATGCTAACCACTTGACTACTCGTGACTTTTTTCTTTTTTTAGTTGATATCTACCTCAAGATAGAAGTCAATCCTCTGAGAACACTGAGCATAACCATGAATAAAAGTTACTTGTGATCTTTTTATATTTGTACTTCATGCTGAATGCTTCTGCGGCTTTTCTTCCATATCCTTGTAAAGTACAGAAGGTCCATCATCAGCTGAAAGGGAAAATAGCTAATAACCTTATCTAACAAAAGAAGGAGAGCGAGGGAAAGAAAACCTCTCTGTAATGAACAAAATCTCACAAATGCTATAATTATGTTCATGGTAATTATGCTCATGGTTAAAAAAGCTCAAGCAATTATAAGTTATGTTTATACTTGTTAGAAGGCAACAATGCATGATAAAAATTATATGATGAAAAATGTATGTTTTTCAATCCACTATTCTGGCCTCATTTCAAGCCCACATGTCTTGGCCTTTTTTTAAACCTTGTGAATCTATTCAGCATAAGTCACTGGTAAAACAGTATAATAACAAACCCCAGTACTATTGGCTACTAAGTGTTTAAATATCTTCTCTTTCCGAGCATCATACATATTCCTTATAACTAAAAACTTTAGAAAGGAATTGTGATTTTTTTTAAAGCTTCCAGACAGTTCTACTACCAAATAAGTGCCAGGTCTGATAATATCAAATAAATTATGTAGTCTGGAATAAATCTGCAATTTATATTAAAGTCTTTCACAATAATAAAAGAATAAAATAAAAGAGAAAAATGACAGTGAAGTGACTACATTTCTTATTATCAATAATTTTTAAATTTTTTTAAGGGGGTGAGAGTTAGACTTTGGAAAGATCACCTTGGAAAGAAAGTATATCAAACATGACTAGCAATGAACTTTTCTTTTACAAAGAATAATGGTTTAATGTTTAATTAATCTTATCCATTTCTGCATTTATGGGAAGGCAGAGAAGAGTCTGCTTTATAATGTAGAAAATTAAATATTAAAACCTTGGTGCCTACCAGACTTACATTTTCTTATTATGAATGAGCATTTTCACTTTCCACACAGAGAAAGGAACAGGAGACAGAGGCAGTCACTTAGCTCTGCAGGAGAGGACTATTTCAATGTATCTCCTTTACCATCTTGCTACTAGAAACAAAACACACCAAATGTGAATAAAGGTTTAAAGCCAAAACAAAAACACCGAAAACTGTAATATGTCTATTTTATATAATAGAGATCCTCAATTCTAAGTATAGTAAATGAAAGGACTGTTGTCTTTTTTATGTATGAATTACCTAATATTCATAGATTTAATACTCCAATTGATATATTGTTTAAAGGATATTATAATAGTTTTCGTATTCTATGATGCCTTTTCCACTGAGAAAACTGAAGGCATTAATTAAAAACAATAAAATGCTGCCGGATTAAAATACAAAAATAACAATTAACAAATTGAAAAGAATTATGTTTAGTTCAAATATTTAGATGTTTAATTCAACTGAGTGCCTATTTACATTACATATAGTTTGGGTCAGAGGATATATTTTATAATGTAAATCATTTTATAATATAAAAATATTTTCAACTCATTTGGACCTTTTGTCTCCAATGTATTATTTATCATAAAGCAAGGATTATAGAAGGGGTCAAGGAAGAGGTCATATCACAGGATTTCCACCTGTGAGAAATTCTTCTCTACAGATCATAAGAGACATTTTGCTTCTCTATCACTCCTAGAAAATATTACTTTGAAAGTAAAGAAAGCATACTTTACAAGCATTATTCCTTAATTTAAAGGGTAACATGTGACTTAATATGGCAAATTCTTCCAAAGCTTTGGAGTGCATTTCTGAAATTGTTGACATCTTAATTGCTAACCCTTGAATTTGTTTCTACTAAGATTAAACCAGGATTGAAAATGTTACATTCACAAAAATCTCAGGAATATAATTTTGTTTCAATATTGGTTATTAGAAAGCATTAATAATGATTATGGATAAATGTAGAAGAAAAATTGCAAAAATTTTAGAAAAAGTTTGGGAAATAAACAAAATTCAAAGAAACTAAGAACATGCTTTTACCTTATGTTTCTACCTCATCTGCTTTTGGATGTTGTCTGAGACAAGTGCCTTGGAAACAGATTATGAAATTATGAATATGATAAATATATAAACACAGTTACAATAGACTTTGTAGTGACCTGCCTACCTATCCTGTTGTGATAATAGAAGACCTTTCCATGAGAACTCAACCTTTACATACCCATCTATCTGTGTATTTGACTCTGGGATCCCACACCAAGCCCTTCAAATTCCTAGCTGGAATTTCTGTGGCCATTATCAGGAGTGAGGTGTGCTCTTTCCACAGGGATTACAAACACATGTCTAGTTCAATTTATTTATCTAAAAATTGTTATGTAACTATAGATATGACTCAAATTTCAATTGGTAAATTGTATGCAAATATAAAGAATCAGAGAGTTAGAAAATTAAAGTAAATTTTTTCACCAAGGGAAGCAAGGAAAAAATGAATATTTTCAGCTTCAATTTTTATTTCTTCCCTATTTGCAACTATCATTCTTATTTAACCATATTACCCAGTACTTTCTCACCACCAAGAATATATTCAGGTTACTTGAAAGATACTCCCCATTCCTCTTCCTTCTGATCTTCCAACCCACAATAAAAAATTACACCTTTCAAAAAAAATTTTCTTATTTCTCCAGCTAGAAATATCTTATGGATTCACAACTGAGTTTACTTTCTGGTATTTATGCAAACAAATTTTATAATACTTAAATCAATAACTTAAGATAAAGAAGGCTTGTGTGTTAAATACAAGATATAAATCATGTAGCTTATAGCAATAATGAAGAGAACAAAACTTCAAAATAAGTTTAATAAGTAGAATAGTGAGTAAAAATCAAGAACATAGAAGTTAGCCCTGACTGGTATGGCTTAGTTAGTTGGCTGTAATCCCCCAAATCTGAAAAGTCACCCAGTTGGATTCCTGATCAAGGCACATGCTTGGGTTGTGGGCTGGTGCCCCGTCAGGGCATGTGCAAGAGGAAACGAATTCTGATAGACATTTCTCTCCCTCTAGTTCTTCCTCCTTTCCCCTTTCTCTAAAAATAAATAAATAAAATCTTTTAAAAAAATAAAGGAACATAGAAGTTAATAGTAATTCATGCTAAGTACAGAACATAGCATTTTTAAAAAGTAACTTTAAATATATGTCTACAGATATGGTTGACAAAGTATATGTTAGAAAATCAAGACCGCAGTGTGACACGCAGTCAGTAAAATTCAAGGATTCAATACAAAATGTTGTGTCAGACAGAAGGATAATACTCCTCATCTTTTCTTCTGGTTAAAGCTATATGCAATACTTAGGGACCTACTCAGATCCAATTATATTCAGGATGTCTATCCTAACTATTTTATGCATTTTCTGAATTCCTGTAATACTCATTTTATGTACTAGATTTGAAAGTGACATTTTCTTATAAGATATTTCAGTGATTCTCCTCAAAATATAAATTCATAGGTTGAGTACCCATATTATAAGAAACAAGGCTTTGAAAGTACTCCACCATAGTCAGACAATATATAAGCAATCAATCCCAGGCCCATATAAAATCTGTGTATCATGTTTTTGAACAAGAAATGCAATATCTCAAAAAAAAACCAAAATAAATTTGCAGCATTACATTGGGTCTATCTTTAATGAAAGAGGGGCTTAATGAGCTGCTTCAAATTTTGGTGGACTTTACACGGGAAGAAGTTTATTTGTCCATTTTTATTTCAGATGGTAGAAAGAGGAACAACAGATACAAATAGCAGAGATGGTGATTTTAGCTTGACTTGTAACTGAAGCGCCATAGTAAACTATGTTACCCTTAAAAAATGATGGATATATTTACATAGAGGCTGAATGAGACTCTTAAGGAATTCTGAATCAGAATTGTTACATGTCTTGAAAAGGTGGATTGTATGACTAGAAGGTCTTCTGTAACTCTACATTCTGTAATTGCAACTCTAAATTCTATGTCATAACATTAGAGAAAAATACATCCCTTTTCATTAGCTTAGTGCTCTATAGAACCCTGGCTTATTTCAAAGGGAGGTAAAAGATTTGCCTAAGAGGAGAATTGGAACAAACCCAGATTCCCTGGCATGCAGTTTATGTTTCATCTAAATGACTGCATTACCTCTTCTTGTGTTGCTCATCTAGAAATGAAAGGTTATAAAAAGGCATCACTAAGAAAATATCTTAATAGTCAAAGTTAGACCCTTCATGCAATAAATTAATCAAAAGCAATGTTAGAAAGAGTGACTGTGTCAGGGACTACTTTAGTTTAGGAAAAATGGAGGTCTCATGGGTTCTTTGAAAAAGCCCACAGTGCAGGTTGTATGGGAAAGACTTCTACCAAGAGATACCTGTGAATATTCATAGTAAGCCAGGTCTCTTAAAACAAATAGAAATTAAAATTTATTAAAACAGGTCAGGCAGACTCTCTTGAAAATTTGCATTAATAGCATTTTGATGACTTTAAAACATTAATATCCAATAGTCATATTTTTATGCTGAGCAATTTCATTTCTAGTAGAAGTTACTATTTTTTTTCATAAAATCTTCTATGAGCCTCCCAATGTTTTCAAAATAACTATGAAAACCAATGTCAAAAAATATACTTTCAAAGTGAAAAAAAAAAAAGCCCTCATGGTTGTATCCTCTTCATTTGCCATTTTCAATATAGCCAAGATTAGTATTCAGGAGAATTTAAAATTAAAAACACTCCCTGAGGTTATTAGATATAGGTCATTTCATTTAGATAAAAACACAAACTTGTAATAAGTGATATAAATCACCCTTTATCACAGAATTAGCTGTTTTAATACTCCGGAATAAGCCATTCTTTTTGGCACTCTAATGCACCATGGTTCATATGCATGGCCACCCCAGGCAAACCTGAAATCACCAGCGCTGCTGCTCAGGAAGGATTGAGATGGCCCTGGAGACTCAGAGTCACTGAAATTTTGGTCCCATGCCCAATTCTCTCCTGTTGCGTTTCGCTCTAATATATGTGTGCTTCTTCATTTAAAGCCATTGTTTTCTTCTTTATTTTTCAAAAGCACATTCTTAAAGAATACAAGGCTGCATTGCAGGGTAGCTTGCTGCTACAGAACATCTGAAAATACTTCCAAACAGTGGCATATATAAACCTAGTAACACGCATAAGACCAAACATGTGATCCATAAGTACACTCCAGGGGCTTCTAAAACAATATAAAAGAGGCATCTGGCACAGGTGAGATGGCAATTTCACCTCCTTGACTCTTTCATCCAAATTTATGCTTAAAATTTTTTCAAACTAATTATAGAGAAAGTATCATGTTGTGTTGGTCGATTTTCCTGCCATAGAAACCAAAAAGAAGCTGAAATTATAAGGTGGTAATGATATGTGAAGAATGAGATTTTTTCCAGTTCCCCTGTATAATATGTATAGGTTTATGAAAATCAGTTCTGGGTAGGGAAGATTGCTATTAATTATTATTGTTAATAATGATGCATTTCATTGATTTTAAGATGTCATCAATTATGTAATATATTAGGATTTTGCATGCCATTAAAAATGATACAATTAGTTTTAAAATGCCATCGATTGTAAGATGCCACACAATTTCAAATTTTCCATGTCAATTGTTACAATAAATGAGTAATATTTTCTCATTTTTATCCTGATGACTGGTTTATGATGCTATTGGCTTAAAGGAGGGTGAAGGCACTTGGGGGGTATTATAGCTTAAACTGAACATTTGGCTTCAAAGCTCAGCTTGGGAAAAAATAATCTAAACTCCAGCTGTGTGTATCCAATTTATATTTTCTACATCTCCCTCCATTGTCTTCCCACAGATCTCATTTTGTAAGGGCATTTTCTGTCTTCTTATTTTAGTTTTTAAAATCTGTTTCCCTTTGAGTCACAGAAGGCCTAAGGTTTCTTAAAGTTAGAAAGTGGAACACTGAACCAAATACCAGTACTTCACTACCAAGGTAATTTCACAATAAGAACAATGGTGGGCAGTATTTAGGAAATATGAACAATTAGTGATTAATAAACATATTGTTCTGAAGGAAGGATGCAAAATGAGAATAGCCAAGGAGAATTAGAAAGTTCATGCGGTAAACTTACCAGGAGTGATTTAAAGAAAAACCACTTGTAGAAAAATACAAGTGGGAGAAATTCTAGTGCATTTGCAAAGTGCAGAGAGGTGTTGGCATGTTTTCCCATCATATTTTTCCTCTTGTGTAATGCTTTCTTGGACAGAGGGAGAATTAGAGATCTGGTAGTGCTGACTGCAGTGGCACTGTGCCATCCTCATTTACAATAACATTTCCCGCTCCTCGAAAGCAAGAAAGGCCTTATCTGACATGTCTGCTCTGGTCCCTCAACTGCTGTGACTTTCTGGCCACTCATGCTGAATATTCTGAAACTCTAATTCTAAGTGATAAGATAAAGAATGAGTAGATCCTTCACTGCAGCACCTGGTCCTCAAGAGGACCTGTATTCCAGATGGCATCACATTCTATACCTGCGGTTTGTCCTTCGAATTTGCTGCATCAAACCCATTTGATGTCAAGAATGTTGGGGGAGAGACTAAATATATACTTTGAGAATTCACTAGGCAATGTTTAATTGCACCCACTAGAAATGAAGGGTAACTAAACTATCTACTTAAGTGCTATAAGTTTCAACAGATTGCACTGTCTAATCCCGTGAAACGGATACTCAAGTTGCAATTGAAATCAATCATTTGGACTTTAATTTGACATTTTACAAATTAGGTAATAATAATAAAAATAGGGAAGCACAGTAAACTACCTGTTAACTACCAGTGAACTACCTGCTCCATTTTCTCTGTCTCTAAATTTTACACAATGTGTTTATGAATAAAAGGCTCTATAAAATGACTATGGAGATTATTTATATTTCTCTCCCTTGCAATGTTACCAAGCATCAATGTGAGATGCAAAGATTTTTCATTTATTCCCTGTACTCAGTAAGTATTTTATAATTTCTTATGATAAACCAGGGACTGATATATGTAAGCCAAGTCATATTTAGTTGATAATGTAAGGATACAGACTAGTTGATATTTTATTTAAATTAGATCTTTCTCTATTGAAATCTCCAAACAAGCTCAATGAAAGCACCAGACTATCAACTATTTCCTCAGTCTGCTTTATCAGACACAATTTTGTAGGTCAAAACTTTGGGTGATCCTTTTATCTCCATCACGAGGATGAAAATATAGCATGAATTATCTTTAATGAAAAAGAACAGTTACCAAAATAGAGATGACTCAACTTCTGCACATTGAAGCTATGTTGTAATGGAAAATGGCTTTCAGTTGCTGTGACATGTAATTTTATAATACATTTTAGAACATTTAACCTATCCACATTTTTTTCCAGCTCTGTCTGCAGTAGTGAAAGGTAGTGCTATTGTTACAGATTCTGCTAAAGCTACTTATGTGCTATTAATATACAGGAATGAAAGGGAATTCTTTCTTCACTGGTGGTCTCTTCCAGCTACTCAAAAAAGCTGCTTGGCCTAAAAATGTCACAAACTACAAGGATTATTTAATTTTTTTTTGTCTATAATCGATTACTTGGCTTTTACTAAAAAGCACAATTTAAAAAATGCCCACAAAAGAGAGAATCTGTTCACTTACATGTGAAAAATTTCTAAACATTTTTGAGGCTGAAAGGAATGCTTTTTAACAATCTCACTCCCATTTTATTTTCAGTAGTCATGCACAGGTCATACAGTAAAGAAAAAGAAATTTTCTGAAAGAGACCAAGAGAAAGATTTTGGGTGGAAGTCCATTTTAGCTCAATGGAAAATGCACAAATGTCCTTATCACATAAAGTGGCATTGAATCTCATTTATATCATTTATTTGAGAGAGTCTGAGCAAAGCACTCTGTTTCATTAAGCCATAGTAGCATCCTCTATGAAATGTCAAAAATTATACATGCTCTTTTCATTGAGTAATTGTGAGGACCAAGTGATCTGGAATATTTACACAGTTTAGCACATTGTCTAGCACATCATAGGCACTCAAAACATGATGTCCATTATTTATGTGAGTTATGTAAATTGCATAACATGTTTAAAAATGGTTATGATGTCTTTTTGTGTGTTCTAGCTTTATTTACAGTCTGTGTCATATGTTGATCTAAAGAATTGAACTTAATGATAGCCTGTTAATATAGTACTAAAAATAGCCTGTACAAATCAGAATAACTACATACTTTGATCAAATCATACAATATTCTCCTAGGTAACAAAATGAAACAGTATAGTTTAACATAAAATAATATAAAACATCATCAACAAATAGGATGTGTATCTGTGTGATTGAGGAAAGGGATCTCCTACAGTGAGAATTTAAAGCAGTATAATGTTATCTCTATTAGGAAGGAAATGCCACTCCTGCTCTGATTCTCAAGGGCAAAAATTCTAGTCAATGTCATCACATGTGTATCTTCCTCTGTCTTGACATCTGCCATGTCCTATTTTGCATACACGATGGTGGATTCTGTCAAATTACCCAAGTAATAACATAACTATATAAAACAATAACAGAAGACTGTCTTCTGACATCAGCTATCACACTAGGTGTGACTCGGACTTGTTCCATTAAAATAGTTTAGTTTTTGTTCCAACTTATCAATGCTGCCATTTGAATCTGTGAGAAGTCTTATTGACTCTTCACCACTATTAACAAGTCTTAATCGCTCAGAGATTCTACACAGTTGGATATTGCAATCAGAGCAAATTCGCCATTTGATTCCAGCACAGAAGTTACCAATGAAACTAACAGAGTGATAATACAAAATTATCTAATTTTATCTCTTTTTCTCCCCACTCTCTGTGAATTAAAATGAAACCATATAGGGACTTCTTTGTGTAATCTGCTATTTCTTAAATTTGTAGTGGTTATTAATATCCAGTATAACCAGGATTTGAACATATCCCAAATATGTTACTATTACTTTAAAATTAAAAGAACTGTGACAATCAGTGCTTTTGCTTCTCAAAGTGTATGACTTGTACATCTGGTTACCCGATTCATTCAAGAGGCAATCATTGTAATAGGTTCAGGTTACACCAGAGCCAACATCTGCTTTACAGTGCCCAATTTGACTCTGGATATGAACCCTTGAAATAAAAGTAATTTTGATTTCATTAACTCCAAAGCAGTTCCCATCAGCTGATATTCAGCCACAAATGATAAATAGTTAATAAATGAGCCATCTGATTTACTTGCATGTAGTCTTTTTTGGTGTATTGGGGTGATTTTATGACAGGATTGAATATTTTTCTGTATCTGAAATACACCCATTGTAAGGTAATTACAACCGCTAATTTTCCTTCTGTTACTAGAAATGTCATTTTCTGCTCATTCTCCATTGCTTTATTTTTTAAAACAACAATGTTCTTCAGGTTTAAGGAAGGGTTAAATCATAAAAGAACATGCTTGCTAGTGTCAATGCTAGTGATTTATGACAAGAGCACTTTTAGTCAATTATTGTCTGAAAGACTAAATGTACCTCCTGGGGTCCAGCATTCAGTCATACAAAGTGTCTGGCTCATATTGCCAGGACTGACCATTAATTATGACGCCACAGGTGGCAATCTATGTATATCTTAGCTTTTTCTCAAAAATGTGCAACATGAGAACTATTAGAGGTAAAAGTCCACTGTTGGAAGAATAAGGAGAAAAATATTGCAAACCTGAATGACCCTTTAAAGTATCTACTTCAAACTCTCTGGTTTAGAAATAAGAAAACCCAGAGGAGTAATACCAAGAAGTACATACATCTGGTATATACCAGCTTCAAGTCTAGGAACATGTCCTTTCTACTCCAGGTCCGTTGTTCTCAGCACCAGGGGCACATCATAACTACCTTCAGTGCTTTTTAAAAATGATAATTCTTGGTTTTCACTCACACAAATTGTGATTTAATTTTTATGTGGGGCAGAGCCTAAACTGGTGTTCCTTAAAAGCCTTCTCCGCTGATATTTTTATTTGTACCATCAGGAGAAATGTTTCCCTTCTCGTAAGATCAGAAGCAGCTTGTTCTTATTTTAAGATATGCATGCTCTGGGCACAGTGGATCATGTGGAACACATTTCCCTTGTTGCCTTGGCTACTGGAAATCTCAAAGTCAAGTGTGCAGAGAACACTTTGTGTCTGCATGGTCCCCAAGGACATACATTCTTTTCTGGTTCATTTTTATGGCACTACCTTTTCTTTCTTTTGCATTTTTTCACATTTGTTTGCAATATTTATTATTTTGCTTTTTATGATTTCTTAGAAGGGAAATTTGAAGAACAACTTGGGACACCACAAAAGAACAAGGAACTAGATGCCTAACAATAGAGAAAAGACAAATATAAAATTGAAAGCTATGCAAGTCCAGAGGAAAGAAGTTTAGAATGTCTCTATATATTTTGTTTGAAACTCCACAAAATCTATAATAACCAAAATTAAAAAGAGACAAGAGTATGTATGCAGTAAGAATGCTGGGCTAAGTGTTATAAGTCAGTGGGAAAAGAAGAAACAAGAATTAGAAAGCAGAAGGCATGGAAGTTTAGTAACAAAGAGAAAACATAAGGAAGGAGAATGGTGTGTGAGTTTTTGGATTATTCCAGGTAACCGCCATCCTGAGTCTCAAGAAAGTTATTGCACCAACCTTATCTTTCCTTGTTGTCTGGCAACATCATATGGAGTCCATTCCACCTCAATCATTCTCAATCTACAAAATGCCACTACTTTCAGTGTCTGTAAGACTGAACCGTTTACATGAAAGAATTTTAGAAGACTACTTAAATGCAATTTGGGTTAGAAAATATTTGTGGTGGTTTGGTGATTGCTATTTTACGTTACAATCTAGTAGAACAATATTCCTGGTATGCACATCTGGGGAGATATATATAAATATCAGAATGTGTACAATTAACTCAATTTTATCCTATTTGTTTTGGTATTGTAGATTTCAGGAAAATCAAACAAAATCAACTTTTATGTATGGTCTAGTAAATGTATAAGTTTTAATATAGTTATATATGGTTCCATTTACCAACATTAATAGCCTCAGTGAAAATCTTACATTGGTTCAATATGGAAATATAATGGCTTTGCATCAAAGACCTAGAAAAGGGGTTCAAAGTGATTCTATATCAAAAACTGGTATTTTAAAAATACACTCTACTTCTTTTTGTGACTTTTAAATCAGCAATAGTTTCAACAACCCCATTCATATCTGATATCTGAATTTTAAAAGAAAATAGGGTTGGCAGCCTTGTTCAGTACTTTTCACTTAGCAATGAAGAGTGTCTGGCACATTAGTACATACTCACAAAAATGTTCTCAATAAACAAAGATAATCTTTGAGAGTATGAAGTAATATTAAAAAAACAAAATTAAATATTAAAAAATAAAAACAAGTAAATACTAGGATGTTTTTATTTGGTTTCTGAAATTGAAATTTTGCAAAATTTAAAAATAACTGACATTTTGTAAGAGTGAATGAAATGAGAAAACATAGACATTAAAAAATTAGACTTATTCCTCATAAAATGTATACTAAATATATCAAAATAAAAATTTTTCATCAAGTACATCATTAACATCTTACACAGTGTCAGGAATAATTAAAATTGTTTTAATAACTCATTTTTACACAATTTTCCCTTTATACTTCCCATAAGTATACTCAACTGAGCTTTACAACGATCCTATGATATAGGCACAGAATTTAATATTAATGAATCTAAGTTTTAGAACTAAGAAACCTTGTGGTTAAATTCAATCTGCTCTAGGTTTGGCTTTGTGTATAGTATTTTTTCTGTTAGTTGCCTGAAAAATGGTTCTGGTCACACTGAGTTCATAACATAAAGTATAAATACATCAAGTGCAAAATAGAAATACATCTAATATAAATAATATAGCATAAAAAACACATCTGTAGTATTTGAGTTGAGAAAAGTAGGAGAGCCTTCTGTGAAAGTGTTTCTTCTCTCTTGGGGTTAGAGCTTTTGGAAAGTCTTGAAAGGTAAAGAAAGAAAGGATGGAGGGGGACACCCTGAAAGCCAGACAGAACGATAAACCAAACTGGGGAGCAATGGAAAAGATGAGATATATCATATACATATTGCCTCTTGGTGATAGAAATTTCCAGCTAATCCCCAGAGAATTCAAACTCATTAAAAAAACTGAAGTCCCATTGAATTCAAACTCATTTAAAGATATCATGGCTGTTACATGCTTCAGGTAGACTATGAAAGGGAAACTGAATAAGAAATTCATTCCTAGAGATCATTAGGTGAGTCAGAGCATTGTCTGTATATTTTAGGATAATAAACACTGCCAGGGAACACATTTCCCATTTTTTCCCATTAAGAAACAGGCCTTATATTTCCCTGAAGGGTAATATTAACCATCATAGAAGAACTCACTTTAACATAAGAAAGGTGAAAAAAGGTGCATTTTAGGAGCTTTCTAACATAACAACAACAACAAAAAAATGTAAAGAGCAAGTGCAAATACAACTCTTTAGAGCAACAATTCCTATTGCTGGTTTTGGCATACAATTTCCAAAAGCAATATTTAATTTGCTTTAATGATAGTGAGATTATTTGCCAGGAAACAATTTAAAGAAGAAAATGTTTTAAAGTGAAGGGCAAAGGAGATGCTACAACCATGTAAAACTTGTAACTGTCTCTTAGGAACAATGAACTTGTTTGAAATCCTTGGTTTTCACCCTAATTAATAGTGTTCTTTTGAGAAGAGCCTTGTTATATATAGCATCTTATTATTGTGTTATTACTAAATTAAATAAGATACAGTCCAAATAAAAAAACAGTATCTATTAGTCTTGTACCACCTTAGTTAATTAGTAAAACATTTATACATTTTATAAAATATTCATAGTAGGAAATACTATAGTTCTGGGAATAAGTACATGTATTAAATGTGTAGAACATTAGGCAATTGCTATATACCAAACAGACATTGAAAAAGTAAAAATGTCAAGGATTCTAAATCCCTATATGAACACTTTTAATCATTCACTGTAAAAAAATGTTAATAAAGTACCCAGAGAATATCTTTGTATATCATATTAAATGTTCCTTGATTCATTCCACTTAACGTTTTTAAGTGTTGATAGAAGTTGAGTGTGGTAGGCAGTTAGACAGACATGAGCAGAACAAGGATGGAAGGTCACCAGGTCAGAAAGCCCCCAGTGCCCAGCAACAGGCAAATCTGGGAAAACAAGAACCTCACCCACCCTCCTCCTGGTAACCTTTCCTCCCCTAGCATATTTCCTGTCATGCAGTTTAGACCCCCGACTTTTCATATCACTGGTCATGCAGGTTGGATCCTCCCCTGACCCTTCCTCCCCTGGTATACAGTGTCATGTAGGTTAGGCGCCCTTACAGGGAGGGACAAACAAGAGGGCTGGACAATAGACCTTAAGCATTAAGCCTCCAGAACAGTGAGGTTCTGATCTACATCAAATATAACTAGGACCCAGTTGTGTTTCAATTTGCAGGCTCAGAAAAACAGCAAAACCAGAAAAGTGACTCTGCAGCTGACCTCAGGAGCAGGTATATTGACCAACAAACCTCTACCCTGGAGCTGACCAATGATTAGAGACCATGATCCTGAAAGGACACACCTGGAATGCTGATGAATATTTCATTGGGATCTCCTCCTGGCACCTCCTCTAAAAACCCCACCCTTAAAAGCCCTTAGGACAAAAGACCTAGTGTGCTCTCTGTCCTGGTAACACACCAGCACCTTTCCCTGCCCCCACTCCAGGCATGTTGCCTTTAGCCTTCTCTCTCTTAAGCCCAAGGGCCCTTCTTTTGCCTCTGTAACTTTTTTCCTGAGCCATTTCTTCTACTGCTCACTTCCTCTGTCTCTGTGACTTTCTAAATAAATTCTCTTATCGTTTGACTCTTGCTTCTGAATTCTTTCCTAGCCAGAACTCAAGTACCAAGGTTGCAGAGCCAAGGTTTATTTTGCTTTTCTTGCTCCTGCCAACAGTGACTATGGTATGCATTAGGGACAAAAACATAAAAAGAGGATATACAGATGTTCTGCAATTCACTGTGTACTTTCTTTGTCCAAAAGTAAGATGAAATGGGAAATGCTGTCTCAGCAGTCACATCCATTTGTATTAAAATTCTGTCATCTGTCAATTATTAAAATACCACTTGTCATTTTGATCCTCTTAATTTCTAAAAAAAAAAAATTTTTTTTCTCTAGACTCTAAATTACATAAATCTTTCTGTTTTACAAGTAAAGTATATCCATAGACTGAATTGCAAGGTGGACTTGTTCACAGATTTTCAGATCTCCCATCATCTTGCTGTTTGACATAAAGCAACAGAAAAATAGAGTTTTGTTAAATTAGATATTCATTTGTCTCCCTAACTGGTTTTAAAGGAAAAATTATTACATACCACAGTACAATGTAAAAATGATAGCCAAAAAATATTCACCCCAAGTTGTATTGTCTGATGATTGCCCAACATTATCTTTGAATGACTGTCTAAATATTAGCAACACACACCAAAGAAAGAATTCTTCACGAACTTATGACTTTATTGGAATAGGGTAGTTATAACTGAAGTGTCTCTCCAGTAAGATTTTTATTTTCTTCCAAGTGTTCTAAAATAATAATTTTTATCTTATCAAAAATTTTTTCTCCTTCATTTCTCATACATGATAGGAATGTTGAGGGATTTTGGGCACCTCTTTAGTACCACAGAAGCTCAAGAGTCTTAATTACGCAAAATATGATTTCTCAATAACAAGAAGAAACTGTTCATGCCTAAAAGGAAAGGATATCTTACCCTATTAGAGTAATATCTACACTACAGTTTAGACAATAAGTTTTGTAGTATAAAGTAGCAGGCTACGTGAAGAAAACTTTTTTGAAGTTTCTTTCATACAGACAAATGTGCATTCCATAACTTTTAAAATCCCGGAATAGTCCTACTGGTATGGTTCAATTGGTTGGGTGGGCATCATTCTGCAAAGCGAAATGTTGCTGGTTTGATTCCTGGTCAGGGCACATGCCTGGGTTGCGGGTTTGGTCCCGCTCGAGGTGTGTACAAGAAGCAACCTATTGATGTTTCTCTCTCACATCAATGTTTCTTTCCTTGTCTTTTGCCCTCCCTTACCCTCTCTCTAAAACTAAATAAATAAAATATTTTAAAAAATAAAGTAAAATCCAGGAATAAGTAACAGGTGTCTTTTATGGAATAAGACTAAGAGAAGTATTAATGTAAACTAGTGCAGCTCAAAGTCAAATTACTGTTTGATGGCTATTGTACTATTTTATGAGATATAAAATATACTAGTACAATGAATGAAAAGTCTTCCTAAAGTGTTTGGAAAGTCACTTCAATGACATTACTCAAACTTCAGAAGAAATGATATATCTGTCAATAAAATGACACCAAAATCATATTTTATAAAGATTTTATATTAACACATGCTTTTGAAGGATGACATTACAGGGTCTTAATATCTATAATCAGAAACTCTTTTGCTATAACTTGCAAGGTAATAAGTTTAAGAATTAATTTTGTCTGCCATAAAGCTGGCTTGCCTTTAATCTTCAGATTTAATAGGTCTCTTTTTGCTGCATGTTTTAAGCAGGTAATTGAGGAAATAGTCCACGTTCCATTTCAGTCAACATAAAATGACATTGAAATGTCTTCAAATGTTTCCAGGAAATTCATGCAAAAGAGTTTCTCTGTTATATCTGATACTGAATAACAGCAGAAATCCCTGTATTTAATAGTGTTTCCTAAGACTCTGTGTCACAAAACTACATGCTCACGATAATTTACTTATTATTGAAGATGCTATAAAGCTAAGCATATATAAAATGCATATAAATTAATAGAATAAATGGTGATTTATACACCAGAGAATATCACACATACCATATATTCTTTCTCCCAAACATAATTTCTTAGTGTAAATTTGAAGCCAAATAACAAACAAAACAAACAACACAGAATGATTGTCATTGATTTGTTTTGGTGGACATCTTGATTCAGGCTTTCTGCCATTATTTATGTCAATGGAAATCTTGAAAAATCATCTGCTCAGTAAATTCTGTAAAGTGCACAAAAAAATGTGCATGGAACATCGGAAACCAGCAAATGACCCTATCCAAAATAGATCCTTCCAGGAATCTTTGAGACTGCTCACATTTAGAAGCGGCAGTGGTTAGTTACATTAGGGACTTATGAAAGCGTTCCAATTATGAAATGCTTTCAATGCTTGTGGATAACTGGTGACTTCTCCCACTTTTATTAAAAGTACTCTGCCAGAAAAGCCTGCTTCAGTCAAAACAAACTTCCGCTTAAGAGCAAGTTTTTTCCCCCCCTAAACATTGTCATAAAGTAAATAATAAAGCTTTTTTTGTGTTTTGTTTTGTTCTGTTTTCTCCTCTGTTCTGATAGGAAGTGAGATTCTAGTTTGGCAGGAACAACTCTGATTTTGGTTTTCTTTTTTAAGTTTATTCTTCCATGGTTCTGAATCTGTTATATAGGTGCCCAGAGGCAAATGGAAGCATTTTTATACATACAAAGTAGATAAACAATGTAAGAAAGATGCTCTAATGGACCGTTTCTATGCTCTCCTCATTTAGCCCACAGCATTTTTATCTATTTTGCAAGTGTTACAGTTCCTGTGAAAAGGCTTCTTATACCACTGTTTTTAGACTTAGTGTTTTCATTTAATTTCTTTTTTTTCAACAGCTGAAAATAGGATGCTTAAACTTTCTATCACACCTTTATTTTTTGAATGGGAAATTATCATTTTTGGAAAAATAAAACGGTTCTATCTTTGCAATTATTCAAATCGACTTATGGCATTTTTTTCTACCAGCAGAGGCAGGAGTGGGGCAAGAGGAAAGAGCGGAAGGAAGCCCACATCATACATATAAAACCGGGGTCTGTATTTACTAGGATGGAATAACAGGCTGTTGGTCACATTCAGCCACATGGTCTGCACTGTTCCTGGAGGGAGAGTCTATCTCGTTTTAAAGTGACCTCTTGGCTAATGTTCACAGCTCTGTCAATGAGCTTGAAGGGGGTACCTTATCTCTCTCCGTCCCTCCCTCCCTCCCTCCCTTCCTCCTTTCCTTTCTTTCTCAAAAGTATTAATAACTAAGCTAGAATAATTTTGAAAGAAACAGTGTGTTCATTTTAGGACTATTTCACAAATGCCACCTTTTAATAGCCAAAGTCATTTACTTCTATTTTAGGAACACATTTACAAGCAGAGCCTGTCCATTGCTGTTGTTTTTTATTCCCTTCTTTCATTAGGTATCTGAAGAATGCTTTTGCAGTTTTTGCAGATAGATTACTAAGAAATGGCTGGGGTCTGGGCCAGTTCTCTTGTGCTTTTGATCTGTGATCTCACTGTCAAAGCACTCACTCCATCCTTCCCCTGCAATCCCCTTCACCTCCCCAGTCAATGAGCACGCATTACATGCAGGCTAAAACTATCACATCCTTAAACAAATGTCCTTTTCAAAATATAATATAAAGCAGACCTAGAAAGTCTGCTGCTATAATGATTTCATGTTTTGCTGATCCTGGTCTTTTCTTCTGAAAGGCTTTTTAGTGGTCCCCAGTGTAAAGTTGAGATCAGCATTTAAATGCGGGTCTATCTTTTGAACATACTTTAAGTCCTCAGAAGTCACTACGTCTCAGTGGCTATCAGAATTTATAAGCATATCTAGGATGTTAAAGATACCTCCATGTCTTGTTCTTTTTTTGCAAAATTACATTAATTGAAATTTGTATGTTTTTTTTCTCTTGTGTCATTTGAAAGAAACAGACAGAATTAGATTTGTTCAAGAGCATTTCTTTGTGTGAAGTAGCTTTCCCCAGACAATTAGAGATCAATTATAGGAATTTCCTATATTCCTTGGATTTTAACAGCTGAGATACACACACACACACAGGTTAACAGCTGATGTATACTTGTTCCTCTCCTAGGTAAACAGCAGCAGGCACATGGGCAATGAGACACTGGGAAAAAAGAAAAGTAATTATGTTGTTCCTGGTTATATGCATTTTGTTAGAATGCCTGTATGAGTTTTAATCTCAAATGAAAAGATTAAGGAAAAAGAAGCCAATATTCTCTTTAAAATCACCACGGTTCTGAATCAATCAACATATGCATTTGCATTTTAAAGTTAACATATTTTGCTTCAGTCATAGTTTTCTTCCTTGTCCTTTGAAGTCCTTTTCTACATTCTTTATACCTGTCATAGACATTTTTATTTACCATTAAAAGTTTAAGAAACACTGATCAAGGTCTGAAGGTTTTATGCTCTTAAAGATCTGGGGCTACATGTTGAATTGCAAAAATACAGTCATTGAAAACTGTCCAAGGGTGAATATAATAAATAGACAAGTCCCTTTGATCTTTGAAAAATGTATTATATTAAGTTTTTATTCCTGTGATGTAACACTACTGCATAACCTTGTCAATTGTTATCAAGAATGGAATCATCCAATGAAACAAACTTCTATTGAGCAACTACTAAAAGGCTGCAAGTAGGATAAGGCAAGTGTGGTACTTTTGGGGTGAAATTTAAGTAGGTTTATACCCTAAAATTGGTGCTCAACACTCAGATTTCTGTCTTAATGCTATAGATGTCACCATAACCACTCAGTTATATTTATAGAGTAACTATGTGCCAACAATGTTGCTAGGCCTTCAGAAGAAATATTAAGAAGGATAATTATGTGAAAAAAGTACTAATACAGAGATCTGTCCTCCCAGGGTTTGTATTCCTTAAAAACCTACCTGTCAGCATGAAAACAGCAGGTGAAATAGAGCAAGAATGTGGGCTCCTGATGCTGATTGCCTCAGCTGGGATTGTGCTGTCATACTTGACTTGTCATTTTTAATATTTCTAAGTCTCATTATATCCATGAAATGTGTATGATGATAGTGCCCACTTTACAGGTAGGATGAATATTCAATGAGATATTTTATTCACAGTGCCCAGCACACTGTTAGGGCCTGATAAATATGTATTATTGTAATTATCATAATTGTTTTTTACAAGAAAGGAAAGAAACAAACCTGAACCAAACATTTAGTTTTATACAAAACAATGTAACATTAAGTGAAAAACCAAACTATAAATACCAATGGACATAGTTCTTTTAGTTTTTGTATTTTTTATGATTGCTTATTACCTTATGATCACAGGGAAATTACAATTTCTACTTCTATGAAAAAATTACTTTAAAAGCTTTTACTTATATAAAAAAAGTCTAAGATCATTAACTTTAAAACTAGGTCATGGCAGTAGTAATAAGAATGCATTTGTATAGTGTTTGAATTTTAAAAGCTTTGATTTTAGTTGAACATTTTAATACAAAATAGCATATTAATTTGTACAAATGTCCTGCATAATGTTTATCTCCATTGTACAGATGAAGAAACTAAGACTCAAGGTTACAGAGCTTCTCAGTGGCAGGAATATCTGATATTCACTTTTGAAGTCAAAATTTCAAAATTAAATGTCTAGTAAGGGTCATATATAAGCAGGGATATTTTCAGTCCATATTTTAATGAGAAACCAATTTTAGTTTTAATCAAAGCAAAACATGCAATGAATTGTTTTCCATAACAAGTCAGAAAAAAAAATTATAACCAATAGATGGCTACGACTATATTAGAAAGTAAAAAGGATGCATAACTTAGATATCTTAAACAAATGTTAATTAGAAATATAATCATTTGGATTCTTATTTATTTCAATAACCCCATGTTGTTCCCCCACCATTGGCTTTGTTAAATCAATAAGTATAATCTGTTTAAGTCATGTGACTCTTAACCACCATACATCAAAGTGCCTGTAATTACATCAAAGAGTGAGAATCATGATTTATAAATAAGTTGAAAACTACAACTACTGAATAGCTGTTGTTAACTTAAAAAAAAAAAAAAAAAAAAAAAAAAAAAACACTGGAAAACCAAGTAACAAAAACTCACCCTTTGAACCACAGGCATGCAGTGCTCTTCACTCACCTAATATAATAGCACTCCGAGAAGACTGCATTTTTCCACTGCACAGCTATTTGCAAGCAGAGTGACTAATCCCTTTTAATCCAACCTACTTGGTACAAGCAGATTAACCTTTTTATTTCACCAAATTTAAATGTACTCTCCTAGTCCCAAGACTTTCCAATTACTCCTCACTGTCTACCAAATAAACAGAAGTTAATTTATGAAAAAAATGAATTCAACATTCACCATGTATGATACCTGCCTTACAACTGCATTGCCCTGTAGTTCCCTATTCTAATCCAAAAAAGTTCTTCATTTTTTTCCAAAGTCCAGTAAAAGGAGCATCCTCTTCTTGAGGGTCTCTTTGCCCATTCCTTTCAAAACTATTCCTTCCATAAATTTCTAGATAGAGCTCCTTGTTTTGTTCTGTTTTCTTAAAATCAGATTTGTGCATTTTATTTTTGTGTTATCTTGAATTACAGTCATTTACTGCTGTGTTTTTTCTGTTACTAGAGACAAATTTCCAATAAGCAAGACAGAATCTTTTTCACCTTATATCCCCTCATTGCAGCTTAATATAATATTCTGCCTATGTCAGGTGACCAAAAATACGTGAAAAAAATAACATTTCATCCTCTTTAAGGATATTAATATTTAATGTAGTAAAAGAACATGACCTTATTGCCTATCTTCCTTCCCATTTCTCTTTGTGGGTTACTGGTTTGGGTATAAGTGTTTGAGCAAACCAAGGGGAACAGGGTCAGGTTCTCCTGGTGAACCAAGAGCTGCAACTACTTTGATGACTTGCTTGAAAGAAATGGGCATGATTCGAACTTAGGTTGGAAATCTAAGGGGAAGCATTGCATTCTGAAATCCTGTAATGTTAGAACTAGAAGACTCTATCTGAGTCAACGACCTCATTTCACACAGTGACTAACAATAGGGAATATTTCTCTTCTAGAAGCTAGGAAAGCTTTTTGCTCAATACTTACAGGAAGAAAAAATTTTGTCTTTTCAATCGACCAAAACTGAGGCAAATAAAGAGGAAAAAAATATCATAAATAAAAAAGGAGGAAGATACCATTAAGCTTAGGGGCTTCAGGCTTTTAATGCTTTACAAAGGCCTCAGGTGGAACACCCATAGCACAGATGCAGGGGCCATATCCACTCAATTCTGGACCAGATGCATTTTTAAGGCACCATGTTCCAGATGCACTAAGGGTTTCTGAATCATCGCTGTGCCTAAAAATATAATTCTTTTGTTTCAAGATGATGTGAATGAATTAAAAATTTCTTAAAGATACTTTTTTTTTTTTTTTCTTAAAACACTGATCTCAAGTGTCATGGGAGAAATTGTAATAGTTCACAAATTCCCCCAAATTTCATCTTCTTATAAATAAAGAACATATAAGACATTTTTGTGTTATACTTGTTTTTACATTGAATGAAAGCACAAGCTGCCTTTTGGAAATGAGAAAAGTCCATACCCCCAGAAGAAACCTGTATGTTTCACTGTTGATAGGGAACAGAACTCTGCCAAGCCGTGAACTAATGAATTAGAACCTGGCAGCACTCCACGCCTGATACAATTTAGTTCAAATTTATGAAATCTATTGCTTCCAGAAATCTACTTGTGGCTCAGGCCTCTTTGTACCTTTCCGAGTAAAAAGCATGGCATTGCTAGACTTCTAATTTTACTTTATTGATGAAGAGAACATTGTGAACAAGATTTTTTCTAACTTAAATCTCTAAACAGTCCTTCAGTCTTACAATAACAGCAGTAAATCAGTTAAAATCAGCATCTTTTGGGGGGAAATAACAGAATATTTGTGAAATTCCACTAAAATTAAATTTCCTTACACAAGACAGACCTAAGCATCTCAAGAAATATCTGCCACCTCAAAATGATTGATGTACTTTGGAAAGTAAGGAACACCAGCTCTGTTCAAAGGCATGCTGTCTTGTTTTATACTCTTAAAACAAAACAGCACCTTTTTTCCCCTTCAAACAAGAGATTGAAGATAAAGCTTTCCATCAATCGATGCGAGAAAAGAATCATTAACACTACTTTCCAACTCATTTTATTTGGGGGAACCGCTTTCAAAATTAAACTCAGGAAATGAGAATGAGGAAGATGAAAACATTTTACCTTGTACATGCCTAGGAAGAATAAATCTAGAATGTTTGAGGACTGAGGCTCAGATTTGGGTTGGCCCTGCCCAACTGTCCACACCTCAACGCAGCATTCCAGACGTTTCCACAGTTGTGCCTAACACTGCCACCTGGCCCTGCCCTGCTGCCTCTCCGCTTGGCTTCATGGCCATGCTGCCCCTCCACTTGCCATGCTTGCCTCGGGACCTGCATGGCCCTATGACCCAGCACAAACTTCTCTTTTAAACCTTCTTCCTCTCACATAATTAGTTGTCCCTTCCACAAGAGTTAAAAGAAATATTTTTGGCACTTCTCACAACACACTTAACACCTTATTTTAAACATCTTTTCTGTTTGTAAAATTGTGAGCCTTTCACCTATAAAAACTGTGTCATTTTCATCCTTGTAGACTTTGAAATGTTTTAAACATTTAGGGCATTCCATATGTGTTGATGGAAGTCATACAATTAAGTAGGTTACTTGGGGGGAAAGTATATAAACCCTTTAATCTACTCCCTTTGCTTACCCAGAGGTTTCTTCTTCTGTGATGTTTTTATCTGCAGTGACTGAAGATGAACCGTTTTCTGAAAAAATCTACTTACAGCATAATAGGCAGTGATGAAAAATTTATTTCACGCTGAAATAACTGAATCACCAAAGGGAATTATTTTGCATGGATGACAAAAGCAAAAGCAGCCTCATTTGGCCTTGTCGTGACCTTGGAATTAAAAGACAATGCACCCACATACTTTGGCATCTTGCTCAAGGTATAGATTGTTTTATGGTTAATTTTAAAGTAAATGGTGTGTTGAATTGAAAGAAAGGTAAGGAAGGAGAGAGTAAAAATAAAGAGAAACTTAAAATGACAAAAAGTCCTCCTTGTATAAGACATAAAAATAAACGTTAAAGATAATCTATGACCAGTTTAAAATATTCAAGAGGAAGATACTATCTTGTTTTGGTAACTTATGTTGTGTTAGGAACTGTTATCTTAGAATGATTTCTTTTTATCTAATTTTCATTATATTCTTTTAATGTTTTCTTTTGTCAAAGGGTTTGGAGTTTCTATATATATAATTTTCAATTTTGTATTTTGGCATCCCATCCTAGCTTATCAGATATTTTACAATTTCTCACTAACTTGTTTTGTAAAAACTTACACTAGTTATTTTTCAGGCACAAGCTAACTATCTGTCTGGAACTGAATGCAATAGGCCAGCAGGCCCAAGTAATACCAATATCATTTTCAAATCTTTTTAGGTTTTCAGAGATAGTTCAATGCTTCCAGCTTTTCTAATATTTTAACATCTGTTACAAGGTTTTGTTTTCATGATTACTTGATATCACAGATTCAGACGCTAGAGCATTACCTGAGCATGGAGTGATTTCCAAATGGGGAAGAGGGGTACAGAAAACAAAATTTATTTATGTTGACATTGGATCATACTGTTAAGGAGTAATTACTAAAGGTATGGACAACAAATGTTCTTCCATTTTTTATAACAATGGAGCATATGTTAGATGTATGCTGTGTTCCATTACGTGATTCCATTTTTAAGTCATCTTCTCTTTAAGCCCCAGGGGCAGTCTCCATTTTCCCTCTGTATTTACAGGGGAATTACTCACTGTTGACAGAGCTAGGTACCCTAAAGGAAATATCCAGAATACAAAGAACTACACAAAGAGAAGTAAAACATAGAACTCACTCAAAAATTATCAACAAAGAGGTTGTTTTGTGGGAACAAAAAAAGCTATATCAATCTCATTTGGCTTTTAATTAGGTATCTAAATTCTATCCACTGCTTAAAATTCCCTCAAATAATGACATAACTAGTGAATCTACACCTGCTTCAGAGCTGTGTAGCTTCTCTTCATCTGGCCTGGAACTTCACCTTGCTGATTTTCATATGGCTGGCCAATTTCATCCTTCAATCCTCCCCTCAATTATTGTGTGATGAGGAGCCTAGCCTAGGTAATAAGGTCCTTTGCCTCTTGAGAATATTTAACATTATCTGATATTTTTATTTGTTTATTTCCATTTTTGCCTTATAAAATAAGTTGCTTATCTTCCACATTATCCCCTGTGTCCATGGTGTTTAGATCAATGCAGGACATATATTAAATTCATACTAATTGATTAAAAGAATGAAGAGATACACTCCTTTCTGAATATTAATATATCTTAACTACATCATATCTGTTTTATTTATATTTAACCTTACCCCAACATTTTATGTACATCTCACCTAAGCCACTTATCACTCCTGGTATTTATACAATTTAAAATATCTCCATGAAACTAAACACTTCTTGACATTTAGGTTTTCTGTTATTCATTTTTGAACTATTCAGTACTTCAAGACATACTAAGTGGTCAAATAGTATTACTTAAATGAATGGATATAAAATATATTATGATGAGCCTAAGACTGATTTTAAAATGTTCTGTTTTCTAAAAGTCTCTGAAATGATACATATATCATTATAGCACTGGCTTACGCTGTGAGTAACCTCTATTACCTTCAAACCCATGAAAGATTTTGCAAAAGTAATTCTAAATAATTTGTTTTATTGAATTAAAATTGGACAGGAAATGAAACATGCTATATGAGATAATGGAATAGTAATACAATTATGAAGGTCATCAATTTTTAGCCATAATATTTACTAAATATATTTCTCTCATAATCAGAAGGGAATTTAGGACAAAGCAACCTTAAAACAAATGCATAAATAGACACAAATTTGGGGGAAGTTTGAAACTTGAGTTTGAAACCTAAATGGGCATCATCATTTCTTCACTGCCAGAATAATGCTCTCAGTCTGGGCTCTGGCAGGAAAATCAGACAATTCTCCCTGCAACCTGGGGGTTGACATTAATTAAAAACATAAAATCATAAAGCATCTGTGGTGAGTTTAGATGCCAAATGAGATGAAGCAATTTTAAAAGTAAACTTCTTACAAAGGTAACTGAATGTCAGAATCTTATGTTTTCTAAAATAAGAAGAGTTACAATATCTTTTTTTGTAGAATAATGTATACACACTTTTATAATTGACATAACTGGTGTCACTAGACCTCTTATTGTCCATGAGAGACATTGTAAGGCTGTAAGTATTACTGCTTATTTTAGGTCCCAAGAAAGTAAATATATATGCTTCTTCATTTTGCTTCACACAACGAAAACTAATAAAATGTCAATTTGTTTTCATATATCTTTGTTGAATATTTATATATTTCACAAGCTGGAAATTAAAAGTGTTGACTTTCTTCTTCAGTGGTTTTTATCCCAGTTGATGAAAGCCTCAGTGTATGGTTATAAAATAAATAACTTTTGTTATAACCTCAGCCTTTAAGAACTATGGTAAATAGGATTTGCCTTCTACGGTGTCTTTACTATACCTATCTAATCTTAGGAACACTGAATTAATAGCTTAGGCAAAAGTTACACAAGCTACCATGTTGAAATTACACTGTTTTATTTCCTATCAGCAAGAGGAAACACCATCTCCCTATAGTAAAAAAATAATATAAAATTCCCAAAGACCAAAGGTATTACTCTATTCATAGACAATAAGACCCAGTGATACTATCTCTAATCTTCAAAAGAACCACGAAAGAAAATGTTATCATTCATATCTTACAAATGAAAAAATTAAAAATAAGCAAAATAAGATAATTTCTCCAAGATCATAAAACTGGAAATTATTGGAAGGAAGGGGAAAAATTATTAATTTACTTTATTTTATGTATTTTTAACGAGATGGGAAGGGAGGGAGGATGAGACGGAGAGAATCATCGACGTTGCCTCTCACACCCCGCCAACCAGGGACCTAGCCGCGACTCAGGCATGTGCCCTGACCAGAAATTGATCCAGTGACCTTTAGGTTTGCAGGAAAACGCCCAGCCTTCTGAACTGTACCAGTCAGGGTGGAAGGGAAAGATTTTAATAGGAGGATGTAAGGGAGGAATGCTACCTTACAGTTATCAACTGTCCTGACTGAATGAGACATGGGACTTTTGGCCCAAGTGAGAGAGTTGTGGACAAAGAGTAAGAGCAGGACCACCTATGTAGAGACATAGAAACCATGGCAAAGAGTTAGGAATTTATTCTAAAAGAAAAAGGGTTGCTGCTGAAAGGTTTTAGCACAGGAATAACATGACCTGACTTGAAGCCGGTTTGGTATGTTTCTTCTGACTCAGTACTGGCAAACTTATCCCTTCATAACGCTTCTTGCAGTCAAATGGAATTTACAAAAGGAAAAGCAATCAGAGGAGTTCTTAGACCTCAAGTAGGGAATAATGGAGGTCAGAGAAACCAGACTCAGCCCTGGAAGACGAGAATAAAATTTTACAAAATATATTATCTTAGATTTGCAAATTATTTTTAAAATTTCATTAAGCTCTTTAATATAACTGTAGAACTGACTGAAGAGTTAGGTGGTGAAAAATTTCTTGCTTAACAAATGACAGTATACGTTCTTAGGGAATTGATTCATTTTGCCAGTGACTCTTAGGAACAAGTTAACTTGGGAAAAAGAAAGTAAATCTACATTGAAATAATATAACAGTGCAAAGAAAACCAATACTGTAATAAATAAGTAAACCATGTAGCTTTTTTTTTTTTTTCCTTTTTATCAGGAAGAGTCCTTTATCAGCTAACTTTTTTCTATTTTCTATTATTTTTTGTACAGTTGTTAGAACTTTAAGGGCTGCTTTGCAACTGTGCAAATGAATCAACTCCCGAAAAGAACCACTTTCGTGTTTCTTCCACTGTGGAAGTTTTCTAGCTCAGATACATCGTTAAGCGTTTCCTTGGAAGAACATCACTACATCTTGAAAATCCTGACCACATTGTTTTTTTTGTGATTCATTTCTCTTCAACCTCATAGACTTCAAACAAACAAATCATCATCAACAGCAGCATCAAAATGAAACAAAGCCAAATACAGGTTTCCCTCTCTATTCAAAAGTGCAACCAACATGCCTATAAAAGCTTTCGTCAACTGAATTGGCGTCAAGTGCAGAAGCAATTACCATTTATTTATGTGGTAAAAAAATTTGAGCATTTCAAACTCCCAAAATAACCTACTAGATCATACCAAATGACACATAATGCCTAAAAGAACAGTAACGTTTAGAAAAAGCAATGCCTATGGCTCTCTGCAAAACAAATTCTGAATGCTATTTTTGCTTTTTACCTTTTTTAATTAAAATCAATAATACTCTTTGGATTTCTTTTGATTAGCAAAAACAGGCACTGATGTAGGTCTTCCTTAAAAACGAATTGGTCTAACATGAACTTTCAAAAAGCAGGGGGATACCGCTAGCATTTTTACCAGTCACTGCAGTATCCTTAGCCATGAACATCATTCAGGATCTGTGTTAATAAAGGACACTTCGCTTCTAGGCCCTTACTCTGTCCGACTGAGTCAGATTCTGGATTCTCTCTGAACATTCATGCAGCACAGAGTGTAACTGAATTCTCACACCCTCTGAATTATGTCACTAGGAGCTAGTTTGTGGAGGAGTTGAGCAAGTTTTCTAGTCACTTAGATATTTTAAGCATCTCTGAAATCCCACCCAGTACCATGGAAAAATTTATTTGAAATTTCAGATAACCTAACTAGAACAACAGTAATAAAGGAGATAGGCAGCAACATCTTTGGGAAGGGTACTTGCCTTGGGTGTTTTTCATCACACCTTCAGATCACAGTACAAATTAATGGGATAAAATGATTTAATAATCTGGGTTTCTAGGAGAAACCATTACCAATTCCCTTCCTGATTGCAGAATGAGCCAGAATTGTTAGACAATTCCCTGTAATTTTTCTTTAGCTATAAATCCTGTCCAAATACAAGGAAACTCTCAGAAACAAAGCATATGCAAACAGACAAACCTCCTAGTTAATGAAATGCCTCTGTGATGACTGCAATCAATAACAGTATAATCTATGTTCATAAATAAGAGTACAGCCTCAGAAGCGTGTAGGGCAGTGATGAATTATTCAGGAGGTCTGCTTTGCTGCCATTCCGCAACTTCCAGGCTTAAAGCTCTTCAGTGACAGAAACACCTGGCTCAGCACTCACCTATTTTAGCCTTCTCTGCATAGCTAAATCCCTTTCTTCCTTCTTGTTCTAAATGTAATTTATCCACAGTACCCAAGGCTCTTGCTGTTCATCTCAGAGTAAACTCCAAGGAGAGCCATTGAACGCCAAGAGAAGTAGGTCACTTTCTGAGGCCACCGACACACATGCAGGGCTATTGGTTATGCTTGGGAACTGTTGACTGCAGAAAGTACCACTGACAGTACATAGAAGACCAGGACCTAATAATAAATACTTTAATTCCTCGGGACTGTCAGGCAGGGTTAATGGGAGCAAGGAGAGGGAATTAGTAGTTAATAAGGGAGAATAATGGAAAACAAAACTTTCCTCTTGCCAAATGTCTATAATTTGTGACTCCCCTTATTAGTTTTACAATTAGGGAGATGTTGTAATAACAGCAACAACACAATTTCTCCATGGATTACAAAGGGTTTTGCCATTCTGTGGACTTTTGAAAGTGATAACTGAAATAATTTATGTGCAGTCAACAGTGCTTAGAAATTGGTGAGGGCCTAAACTTATTAGCTGGCCTAGTCCACAGTCTAAGCATTTTGTTCAAGTCAGTCTCTGAAATGACCCTAGGAGTAGAGATTTTGCCATATCTTCTGGGAAGCAATTAAAAAGCCAATAATTTTTAGTGTTATTAAATTTTTATTTTCAGGCTAAATTTCCCTTGGCTTTATTCCTTCCATTTTTTATACTTATTGATCTAGATATAGACCCTAAATAATGTACATTTGCACGAAACTAACATTTGTAGATTATAATGTTTGATAAAATCAAAACATACACCAGTGTCTTTGTCAAATTGAATTAAGAGTCCAAATTTCTCCTAAAATTGGAGTATTTCAAAATACATGTTAACTTTTAAGGCATCTGACTTTCTGAAGCTTCTCTCTAAATCTTTAGTTTCAAAATTTTGGTTGGTTAAAGTGGACTAGATATGCTCTCTTAGAAATGTTGGTGTGAAATATTTTTAATAAAGTTCACATAACGAATACCACAAGCAGTGTTGACTTCCACTTGCTGGACTCCTAACTCACAGAACAACCATCAAAAGGCTTTCCTATCTGATCACCAGAAGAAATGCTCACAGAAGGTCAGCAGTTTTGACCTATTTCCTGGCCTGCAGGAGCCTGCATCAGAAAATAAAATTGGCCACACTTCAATGTCCTCTTCTAAAACCCCTGAGTGAGTGGAGAAGATAAGGTGCTTCAGAGCCTTTAACATCTTTCTTTACATCAGAGAGAAAGGAAAACTGATTGAGCACCACCAGAGATTACTGTTTAAGTAATAATGTATTCAGAAAAAGGTAACTGTTGAATACACAACTCCCTGAACTTCTGAACTGAGAAAACAGCACTTGGTTCCAGGTCATTATAACGGAAAGTTATTAAATTTAGCAGTGATATTTAGAAAAGTTAATGAGAAAATATAGGCAACATTATGTAGGCACTTTTACAATCCTTTATTGCTCTCCAGTTTTCCCACATTAACCTCATGAGGCAGAGTAGCCAGGACAATTAATCTTTTACCATATTTCAATTGTAACACTTCTAAGTTTGGCATGTAAAATCAGAGAGGTAACCAACTCAGGGCTTTCAAATACTTGGTTAAAGTAGTAACTCTTTGTGCATGAATGAAAATCAAAAGGAGTCAAATATGAAGAAACTCATACTGATATTACTCAGCCCTGATAAAGAAAAAATGTGGAAGTCAAGACCATTGCTTCCAATGAAAACTGCACTAATTGTTCATAATTTTTTTGGAGTTGATCTATTTTATCATTTTAATACCATGGTATTATAAAATCTATATTCTTTGAAAAATTGCATTGTGTAAAAATACTTAAGATGATATCTACCCTTTTAACAGATTTTTGAGGATACAATTAAGTATTCTTTTTATGAACAAAACGTTATAGAGATCTGCTGTACAACAATGACACATAAATTTATCAGTCTTCCGTGGAAAGGAATCAAGCTATCCTCAAATTATAGTATGTAGTGAAAGTATCTAAAAGCCCAATTTAAATTTGTACATAATATAAGACCTTGAATGGTGCTTTCAGAAGATACTTCAATCTCATTTGTCAAAGCCAGTTATTAAAATTATCCTTTAATGTGCTCTAAACTTTCTATATTAAATTTGCTTCTCTGTCATATTCCAACCATTTAAAATTCCAATGCAGGTTTTCTGAAACAAGGTCATATAAAAAAAATTAAACTCCCTAACTTCAAATCATCGTAACAACTTATTTTATTTTGTAGAAAGACAGTAATTTTTATTTCTGGTTTTAGTCATTAATATGCCAAAGCAAACCCCCAAAAGTTTATTTTTATCCCAAAACTTGTTGTGTCAAGTAACTGAATTTAAACACTGCAAAATATATCCTCACTTATAAATACATCATTATTTCTATAATGATTAATAATTTACATTATTATTTTTCTTATACATAATAAGGAAAACTATCAAAAAAATAGATCCTGACCTGTTTATTAATTACCTGAAACCAAATCATTACAATAAAAACAAGCATAGTGACAACCGGGGGGACTTTTAAAGTAAAAAGGGTTCCTGAATGCTGTGAATAATGACAGGATTTTTTCCTTTACCTTATTGTAAAATTCAATTATCTGAAAGTTGAAAAGATTTACTTTTTAAAAGTTATTAATCAACTAAAACATAATTATGTGCTTTGATATCTTCTAGTCATTGCCCAAAGGTGTGTGTATTTGCATGTAATGCAATTATAATGCATCTCCAGGTTCATTTTCTGCTGTTCTCATCACAGCTATAAACATTTTCATTTTTATTATTTCTGCCCTTTTTAAGTAACACAGCTCTATGTTAGTTAAAATATTTGAAAAATATATAACTCATCTAGTGTAGAAAAATGCAAGAATCATCAGAAGTTATTAAGGAGAACCAACATTTGACTCTGGCTGTCAAACTCCTACTAAGCTTCCCGATGGCCCGGACTCCACTCCACGTGGCCATTTTCCCACTGTTATGTGGGTGGGATTCGTTCTTCAACTCCGGCCTTGCTCCTCAAGGGTCTGTCTTCCTCTTGTCATCTTGGTCTCAGTTTATTTATTTATTTCGTCCTCACTTGAGGACATACTTATTAATTTTAGAAAGAGGAAGAAGGGAGGGAGAGAGAGAGGTTGAGAAACGTCTACACAGAAGAAAGACATCTACCAGTTGCCTCTTTTATGCCCCCCTGGCCAGGGACTGAACCCACATCCTAGGCATGTACCCTGACAGGAAGTCCAACCCTCGACCTTTCAGTTTATAGGATGATGTTCCAACAAATTGAGCCACACCAGCTGGGGCTCATTTTATTTCTTAACTGCTCAGATATTTTCTGACCACACTTTACACATAAGCACTTCTGCTTCCCTCTCCCTAGTGGTCACTTTCTAACTCATTATTCTGTTTTGTATTTCTACAACACTAACCCTAGGGAAATTACCTTACAAATGAATGTATTTACCTGTTGATTATACACCTCAATGAAAGCCCAATCAGTTTGAGACCTTGACCATCTAGTTGACAGCAGCAATACAGAATCTAAAACGGGATGATAGCAAAGTGAGGTACTTGATAATGGGGGTGAAAAACAATGCGTAAAGGAATAAATGAATTTAAAAATTAAAATCACAAATGTTCTATCATTCAGAAATATTCTTCTGGCATTATTTATTTCTCTCACTTTATTTTTTCATCAGTAAACTAAGATAATGAATTAAAAAAAGAAGTTTGTGCTACTTAAATAGCAAACTAAGCTTAAGTATAGTATAGTTACACTTGATAAAATATATGACTGCCTTTATAAAATTAAATTATATTTTGATGTAAGTATTGTTTTATAACCTGAAATTTTTATTTACCCATGCATTAATAAAAATTTCAGCAGGTCGTTGAATTCTAAAGCTGAATTTTATGGCTGCAGAACATACTGTTATATATTTTACAATAGTAATAGTTTAGATTTTGTGGATGCTACTGTACTATGTTCTATGTTACAAACTTCACATTAATCACCTCATTCGTGTTCTTGATAACTCTGTTATTGCTTCACTTTATGAATTGTTAAGACTGTCCTAGGGTAAAATGATGGTATGGGATTGACTCTAGGACAAAAAGAATGCTTTAATTCTATCTATCTATCTATCTATCTATCACCTATCTATTCTCTCTCTCTCAGTGTGCTCAGTGTGGGGACATTATTCTGATCAATATTGCCATTGACTCATTATAAAAGTGCCTATGTTTTGGAACTTAAGTTGCTTTTGTGTACTTTTAAATTTATTTTTGAGAGGTGGATAGGCATTATTATCTTATCTTTTTAATATAAATTCTGAGTGAATTTAAATAATATTTCAAGATGTATTTGCATTTTTCATTAGTGCAATAAATCATTTTTGAATGACTGATTTGTTGATTTATGATTGCTTCTTAACAGTTTATTATGCTCTGTTAATTAGAAGCTACATAACTCTACTATTTTGCAGACAATATATTTGTTACAAGTAATGATTTAACTACATTTAAACCAGTATGATTAATTAGACTTTCTGAATCCGTTTCTTCTTGAGTTGGAAGTGCTGTAGTTTGGGGTCAGTTGGCCTAAATGATTAAAGCCAGAGGCTTTGCAATGGCTTCCTTTGCGTTTTCCTATCAGCAAGGACCTTCCCAAGTGTGAGCACAAGGGGACCTGTGCATAGACATGACCATGGCCTTATAGACACGTCCACAGACACAGGCCAGGCTGGCTCCATAGCTAAGACCACAGGGCACTCAAAATATTCTGGAATGTTGTTCTTTGTTTGGGTGATAGAGCAACATTGGTGGAGAAGGTAGAAACACCAGGAATCTGTTTTTGTTTGAAGCAAGTCACGTTACATGTTTTGGGGGAGATGGATATGCAACGAGTTCTCAGGAATTTTCTAGCCATTGGGTTTCAACCACATTCTTGTCCTGGGACCAGACCAGCTCCAGAGAATGAATGAGGATTCTGGAAGGAATAGGTGTATCCATGGGGGAAGTCACAGGCACAGGACAAAGATGTGGAACTTGTGGGCTCAGTGACAATAAAAGAAGATGACATCATCTTAAAGGCCACAGACGTCTGACAGGGACATGGGAGCCTTGATACCTGTCTTGCACAGAACATACAGGAATGCCACATGCCAAGAACCCAGACATGATGGCCCAGGGCACCCCATACTGCTCCTTGCCCTCTGGCACCAGCCCCGGGCCACCACAGGCCTCTGGACAGCTGCAGTGTGACTCCCCCGGGGCCTGGTGGGAGACTGTTAAAATGGGGAGGGACAGCGGGGGAAATAAGACTTCACTTTAAGACTTGGTGTGGGGATCTGGCCTTGTAAGGAAAGCCATGGGGTGGTGCCAAGACTAGGGCAGGGTTACGACTTGTTTCATGAGGAAGAGAGGAGAAGACAGACCTCTGCTTCCTTAACTGTGCCGCACATATTTGAAATAGAGAAAGGTCCAGGCTCCTGCCAGCTAGGATGGGACACCCTCTCCCCTGTCCCTTACACCCACACTTGTCACCTGCCATTCCGGAACAGAGAGGAAAAGAGGTGTTAGCTGACTTCTCACGTTACAGCGCACAGCAGGTGCTTCCCCACTGGCCAGGCACAGCTGGGCGCTCAGCTGGGTCCTCCTTGGTCAGCCTCCTTCTCCACATCCCAGGAGGGAATGTGATGATATTGATGATGATGATTTTATTTTTTGTGGCTGATTTGCCAGGATCCCTTTTCTTTCTGCTTCAAGCTGGAATGTATCATCTTCACATTCACCATAATCCCTGGCTCCTTCTTCTTCTTTATTCATCTTTGATAACTCTATGGGTGACTGACTTACAACATGGTGTTAATTGTTTTTCCCTTCTATTAGAAACAGTTAAGTGTCATGTGGGCAGAGCCTTGCTTTAGGTCAGCACTGTATCCCTACCCTCTGACACTCATGGGTCAGCATCCAAAGATAACTGTGAATGGACAGATTCATGGGATTCGTGGCATTCCTTTGAATTGGAGTTCAGTTTTACTACATTGGGCAACCATGACCATGTCACCTAATCTCTTTCAAAACTCAGTTTCTTATTTTACAAACTGTGAATATTTGAGTATGTACCTGCACTATGAGTGTGAAACTTTATTTCAATTTTTTGATTGGTACAGTGTTTTAGTTTGGTAACAAACATAACTGATATTTCCTGTTAAATGAAATTGCCTACTTATTTTATTAAACTTATACATAAAGTATGATCAATAAGAATTTTTAAGGATTTTGAGTTTGCTTTGTATTGTTGTGCTCTTCATTCTAAGCTATATTATATAGTGGTGATAGGAGAAATGAAGTTTCTTTTATCTATCAGGATTAAAAATTATATGGTGTTTCAATAAAATGGCCTATAATGAGGGGGCTAAATTAATGTTTATCTTTGACTGTACTTTTACCTAACAGACTACAACTTCATTATTATTTTTATTATCTTGAAAATATGTTTTCTTTGGTAAACTAACTCTGGAAAGGTCTTTGCATTACATTAATATTCACATAAATTTAGAAAAAAAATGAGCACTGAAAAATAAGATTTTTTTAACACTGTGCAATTAAAAATTATTTAATTCCATTTTTTTGCCTTAAAACAATACTCTTCTTATTCTATTTTAAAATAATAAATTCAAAGATGGCGGAGGAGTGAGGAGAGGTTGCGGTTTTGGGCTCCGGAGACCCGTCTACAGTTTGGTCTAATTGCGGACAGAACATCTCAGTGAGCAGCTGGACATTGGCGGGAGTTGAGCCAAGGCACTGCTGGATTAGAGAAAATCCACCTGGGAACAACCTGTTTAGTGAGGATAGCGGAGAAGGGGGGGACGAGGCGGGATTCCTGACTGGGGCGGCTGCCCGAGCTGTGGCGGGAAGCACACAAAGGATTTTTGGCGACCACAGGCTACCCCAGAGAGGAGTCAGGCGGAGAGCGGATCTCTGCCCGCTGGCAGAGACGGGACTCGACCAAGTGGCATTGGCGCTGAAGGACAGGAGACAGCGTGCTGCCGGGCAAGTGAGAACATAATTCTCCTTTATATTTTTTCTCTAGTGGATGGTGGAGACGGGAGGAAAGTTTGGGTGTGGTAGGCCGTTCTGGAGGAGCCCAGGCGCAGGGGCGCGCTAATCCACTCCTCAACCCTACCATTGGGTCGCGGGGGCGCACATAGGGAAGTGCTCTCATTCACTGGCCCAGGTGCGCGGGGCCGTGAGTCCAGGCGTCCCTCGGACATTCCCCAACGGACATAAGATCAGTGCCCCAACGGGCACAGGGAGGGCCCACTGAACACGCAGAGGACTGTGCACAGACACCCCTAGACAGCTCCCGTGGGCGCAGGGCCCCAGGCCGGAAAGCAGACCACTAGCGCAGGCTCTGTTTGTGCCCGCCCAGACGGGTGAGGGAAGGCGGGCGGCTGCAGCACGGGAACAGCGAGAGGCGGCGACCCACGGACGCTCGATTCCACTGAGCGCAAGTGTCCCTGGCCCTGCCCTAAGAGGCGAGAGACCAACTCCCGGAGCTCGGCTCAGCGGGACTGAGGGCACGGGGCAGCGTGCGAGCGTGAAAGCACCTCAGCCCGGGGTCAGTGGGAGCTCTCTGGCCGCCTGTGCGGGCAGGGTCACCTTGGCGCAAACGGGGAACCGCCGCGGCCCAGCGAGGGAGGGAGCCAATCCCGGGGAAAGCGCTCGGGCCGTCCGCGCGGGCAGGGTCACCTCGGCGCGAACGGGGAACTGCCGCGCCCCAGCGAAAGAAGGAGCCAATCCCGGGGAAAGCGCTCGGGCCGTCCGAGCGGGCAGGGTCACCTCGGCGCGAACGGGGAACTGCCGCGCCCCAGCGAAAGAAGGAGCCAATCCCGGGGAAAGCGCTCGGGCCGCCCGCGCGGACAGAGACACCTTGGCACGAACGGGGAACCACCGCGGCCCGGCAGCAGTGGGCTCCAACCGCGGGGCAAACTCTCGGGCCGTCAGAGCGCGCAGGGGCTTACGCGCAAGGGCACCTCAACTGGCTACAGCGGGCAGCAAGGTAGCGCGCCGCGCCGGCAATCGCGGGCGCGCACCATAGCGGCAACCGGGTGCGCACACCAGTCCGGCAAAAGAACAAGAACCTCTGACCTGCCACACTAGACCAGCTGCGGACCCAGAAAAAGAAGGCAACACACCAAGGCTAAAACGGAGTAAAAACATCGTTTTTTTTTTCTCCAAATTTTTTCTCCCAAATTTTTTCTCCCTTGTTCTTTCTTTCTTCTTAATAATTTCTTTTCTTTCCTTCTTTCTTTATTCTTTTCCTGGGGTTTTTTTTGGGGGGTTTTTGGGGGGTATATATATATATATATATATATATATATATATATATATATATTTTTTTTTTGGTTCAATTTTTTTTTCTCTCTCTTTTTTCTTTCTTCTGTATTCTTTCTTTTCTATCTTTCTTTGTTCCTTTCTTGCTAACCTTTTGGGGTTTTTTGGGGGGGGTTGTGGTAAATTTTTTATTTTCTTCTCTTTCTCTCTTTCTTCTTTTCTTTCTCCTATTTTCTTGGGGATTTTTTGGGGGAGTGTTTTTCCTCCACCTCTTCCAATAATAACAAACTTTATCTCTAACGTGTTGCATATAACCTCTCCTTCTCAGCCTTTCTCTTTAATAGTGGTTTATTCATTTGTGTGTCTAGCTTAGCCCCCCTATTACTTTAAATAATACAATATAATTACTATATAAACCCAAATACAATACAATCCCACTTTCTTACTATACTAAGTATTTTTCTATCCTTTTCTTCTATTTTTCTTAACATACAATGTAAATATTACTAACTGGCTTGCACAGTCTCAACTATTATTAATCTATCAACCCCTCTATCAAAAATTATATTTTTCCTCCCCAAAAACAACTCGTATCTATTCTTCTTATAGTATAAAAGCTCAAATCTCTTTACATTTATATTAATACGGGCTAGTTGGCTAACGATAGCAGGATAGAGTGGGGGATACTTTCTGAGGGTGTGGGTCTCCTGCCTGGGCTGTGTGTTTATGTCTTTAACAGCATATCCACAAAAGAACTCAAGACAAAGCAGATAGAGTGACTCTCAACCAAGTAGCCAGAAGGAAGATCCTATCAAAGAACATCTGAAATATAACCGAACAGCATAAACAAACGACATAAAGGGTAACTTAAGACCATCAGGCTCAGGATATCAAAGAGACTGCACCACTGAAACTCCCAGACCTTCGATAAAGAATATTACACCACAAAGGAGGGAAGTCAAAGCAGACTACCCCCCCAATAAATAAATAGATAAATAAATAAATAAATAAATAAATAAAAACAAAAAGAATCCAACATGGTAAGACGCAAAAATAACCCCTCAATGAAAAGAAAAGAGGAATCCTCAGAAAGAGAGATAGACGAAATAGACATAGCCCAAATGTCAGACATGGAATTCAAAACAATGGTGGTAAAGAAGCTCAATATACTCGACATCCTTAAAATCAACTATGACAACCTTCAAGGAAGTTACCAGCAGCTCCAAGAAAATTACAGGGAACTGGCAGAGAACTACACCAGCATAAAAAAAGACATAGAAATCGTTAACAAGAACCAGGAAGAACTTAAGAATACAATCTCTGAACTGAAAAACACAGTAGAATCAGTCAAAAGCAGACTAAACGAAGCAGAAGATCGGATTAGTGAGTTAGAAGATAATGTAGAGAAAAACTCCCAGACAATACAGCAAAATGAAAAACGATTGAAAAAATATGAACAAGATGTAAGGGAATTACAGGATAGCATTAGGAAAAATAATTTAAGGATCATCGGAATACGAGAGGAAGAAGAAAAGGAACATGGAATTGAAAATCTGATAGGAGAAATAGTGACAGAAAATTTTCCGAACCTGATGAGAGGAAAAGCTATGCAAGTCCAAGAAGCACTGAGAGTTCCAATCAAGAGGAACCCCCAAAAACCCACTCCAAGGCACATCATAGTTAAAATGGCAACATTCCAAGACAAAGAGAGAATCCTAAAAGCAGCAAGAGAAAAGCAGCAAATAACATACAAGGGAGCTCCGATAAGGCTATCAACTGATTTCTCAACAGAAACATTACAAGCCAGAAGGGAATGGTCAAAAATATTTCAAGCAATGAAAAACAAAGGCCTACAACCAAGAATACTCTACCCAGCAAGGCTCTCATTCAAAATAGAAGGTGAAATAAGGAGTTTCTCAGACAAAGGAAGACTGAAAGAATACATCTCCACCAAACCAGCATTGCAAGAGATGCTAAAGGGACTGTTCTAGGAAAAAACAAGAGAGGAGAGGAACAGAGGTACAAAGGGAAATGAATAAATACACGTCAATAATAACCTTAAATGTAAATGGATTAAATGCTCCAATTAAAAGACATAGGGTAACGGAATGGATAAGAAAACAGGACCCACATATTTGCTGTCTACAAGAAACACACCTCAAAACAAAAGATTTACACAGACTGAAAGTAAAGGGATATAAAAAAATATTCCAAGCAAACGGACCGGAAAAAAAAGCCGGGGTAGCAGTTCTCATATCAGACAAAATGGATTTCAAAGCAAGGACAATAAAAAGAGACAAAGAAGGACATTTCATAATACTTAAAGGAACAATCCATCAAGAAGATATGACTTTGATAAACATATATGCACCCAACATAGGAGCACCCAAATACATAAAGCAAATACTAGAAGACCACAAAAAGGATATCAACAACAACACACTCATAGTAGGGGACTTCAACACTCCATTATCAACAATAGACAGATCATCAAAGCAAAGAAACACCAAGGATATACAGGCATTGAACAACACACTAAACCACATGGATCTAACTGATATATATAGAACTTTTCACCCCAAAGAAGCAAAATATACATTCTTTTCAAGTGCACATGGGACATTTTCAAAGATAGACCACATGATAGGTCACAAAACAAGCCTCAACAAATTCAAGAAAATTGAAATCATATCAAGCATCTTTTCAGATCACAATGCCTTGAAACTAGAAATCAACCTCAGAGGAAAAAATCAAAGACACCCAAACTCATGGAGATTGAATAACATGCTATTAAATAATGAATGGGTTAACAATGACATCAAAGAAGCAATCAAGAAATTTCTAGAAACTAATGATAATGAGCACACAACAACCCAAAACCTGTGGGACACAGCAAAAGCAGTCCTGAGAGGGAAGTTTATAGCAATACAGGCATATCTGAAAAGGCTAGAAGAATCTCAAATAAAAAACCTAACCACAATGCTACAAGAACTAGAACAACAACAACAAACAAAGCCTAGGGCAAGAAGAAGGAATGAAATCATCAAGATCAGAGCAGAACTAAATGACATAGAGACTAAACAAACAATCCAAAAGATCAACGAAACTAGGAGCTGGTTCTTCGAAAAAATCAACAAAATCGACAAGCCTCTAGCCAGTCTAATCAAGAAAAAAAGAGAGAAGACACAAATAAACAAAATCAGAAATGAAAGAGGAGAAATCACGACTGATACCTCAGAAATACAAATGATAGTTAGAAATTACTTCAGACAACTGTATGACAAGAAATTTGACAATCTAGAAGAAATGGACAAATTTCTAGAAACATACAACCTTCCAAAACTGAATCAAGAAGAAGTGGAAAGTCTCAACAGACCAATAACAAAGAAGGAAATTGAAACAGTAATCCAAAATCTCCCTGCACACAAAAGCCCTGGACCGGATGGCTTCACAGGCGAATTCTACAAAACATTCAGGGAAGAACTAACTCCTATCCTCCTCAAACTGTTCCAAAAAATCCAAGAAGAAGGGAAAATCCCAAACTCTTTCTATGAAGCCATTATTATCCTAATCCCCAAACCAGGTCAAGACACAACAAAGAAAGAAAACTACAGGCCAATATCACTGATGAACATCGATGCTAAAATCCTCAATAAAATATTGGCAAACAGGATCCAGCAACACATCAAAAAGATCATACATCATGATCAAGTGGGCTTCATTCCAGGGATGCAAGGATGGTTTAATATTCGCAAATCAATAAATATAATACATCACCTAAACAGAATGAAAGACAAAAATCACATGATCATATCAATAGATGCAGAAAAAGCATTTGATAAAGTTCAACACCCATTTATGATGAAAACACTCAGCAAAATGGGAATAAAGGGAGCATATCTTAACATAATTAAGGCTATATATGAGAAGCCTGAGGCCAACATCATACTCAATGGACAAAAACTGAAAGCATTCCCCCTGAACTCAGGAACGAGACAAGGCTGTCCACTCTCTCCACTCCTTTTCAACATAGTGTTGGAAGTCCTAGCCACAGCAATCAGACAAGAAAAAGAAATAAAAGGAATCCAAATTGGGAAAGAGGAAGTGAAACTTTCATTATATGCAGATGATATGATAGTATACCTAGAAAATCCTATAAACTCCACTAAAAGACTACTCAATATAATAAGTGAATTTGGCAAAATCGCAGGGTACAAAATAAATATACAGAAATCCAAGGCATTTCTGTACACCAACAATAAAATAGCAGAGACAGAGACAAAAAAGAAAATACCATTTACTATAGCAACAAGAAAAATAAAGTACCTAGGAGTAAACTTAACCAAAGAGATAAAAGACTTGTACTCTGAAAATTACATAACATTGAAGAAAGAAATTAAGGAAGAAACAAATAAATGGAAGCAAATACCATGTTCTTGGATGGGAAGAATCAACATCATCAAAATGGCCATACTACCCAAAGCAATTTACAAATTCAATGCAATCCCTATTAAAATACCAATGACATATTTCACAGACCTAGAACAAATACTCCATAAATTCATATGGAACCAAAAAAGACCCCGAATAGCAAAAGCAATCTTGAGACAGAAGAACACAGCAGGAGGAATCACAACACCAGATATCAAACAATACTACAAAGCCACTGTAATCAAAACAGTATGGTACTGGCATAAGAACAGACATATAGATCAGTGGAACAGAATAGAGAGTCCAGAAATAAACGCAGGCCTCTATGGTCAACTAATCTTTGATAAAGGAGGAAGGAACATAAAATGGAGTGAGAAGAGCCTCTTTAACAAATGGTGCTGGGAGAACTGGATAGGGACCTGCAAAAAAATGAAACTAGACCACCAACTTACACCACACACGAGAATAAACTCAAGATGGATCAAAGACTTAAATGTAAGCCGTGACACCATAAAAGTCCTAGAGGAAAACATAGGCAAGAAAATATCAGATATCTCACGTAACAATCTCTTCACGGACACATCTCCTAAAGCAAGAGAAATAAAGGAAAAAATAAATAAATGGGATTACATCAAACTGAAGAGTTTCTGCTCAGCAAAAGAAAACAACAGCAAATTGAAAAGGAAACCAACCATATGGGAAAACATATTTGCCAATGACATCACAGACAGGGGACTGATATCCAAAATATATAAAGAGCTGATACGACTCAACATCAAGAAAACAAACAACCCAATTAAAAAATGGGCAAGGGACCTGAACAAACACTTTTCCGAAGAGGACATACAGAAGGTCCATAGACACATGAAAAAATGCTCAACATCATTAGCCATCAGGGAGATGCAAATAAAAACCACAATGAGATACCACCTTACACCAGTCAGAATGGCCATCATCAACAAATCAACAAGCAACAAGTGCTGGCGAGGATGTGGAGAAACAGGAACCCTACTGCACTGTTGGTGGGAATGCAGACTGGTGCAACCACTATGGAGAACAGTATGGAATTACCTCAAAAGATTAAAAATGGAACTGCCTTTTGAACCAGCGACTCCACTACTAGGATTATACCCGAAGAATCTTGAAACACCAATTCAAAAGAACTTATGCACCCCTATGTTCATAGCAGCACTGTTTACAATAGCTAAGTGCTGGAAAAAACCTAAGTGCCCATCTGTAGATGAGTGGATCAAAAAACTGTGGTACATTTACACAATGGAATACTATGTAGCAGAAAGAAAGAAGGAACTCCTACCATTTGCAACAACATGGATGGAACTAGAGAGAATTATGCTTAGTGAAATAAGCCAGGCAAAGAAAGAAAAATACCATATGATATCACCTAATACAGGAAACTAAAGAACAACACAGACAAAGGAACTAAATAGAACAAAAAGCAGAGTAGCAGTCAATAGGGGGGAGGGGAGAGGGAGAGAAGGGGGATAAGTAAGGGAAGGGTTTAATTAAAGAGCCTGTATGAAGGACTCATGGACATGGACAGCGGGGAGGGATATGATTGCGGGAGAGGGGGTGGGCTGGGTGGGGGAGAGAAATTGGGGGAAAAGGGGACAACTGTAATTGAAAAACCAAAATTAAAAAAAAAATAAATAAATAAATAAATAAATAAATAAAAAATAAATAAATAAAATAATAAATTCAGATAAATTCATTATAATTTTTTAATTCTTTGTCCAATTCAAGTGTAAAATATTTAGGTTACATTATTTTATCTTAAATGGGGCTATACGTGTTTAATAAAATGGTTAAACACAGAGAGAATCTGGAGCCAGACTATACGAGTTTCAATCTACTTTTACTACTTAATAACTGCATAGCCCACAGCAAATTACTTAAGCCCTTTGTGCTCCAATTTTCCCTTATTTAGAAGGAGGAGGATAATAACTATATTTACTTCATAGTGTGATTGTTAAGATTTAAGATGTGATGAAAAAACAATAAGACTCTGGTAAAGACTGCGTATATAATTCTCTAGTACATAAAGTCAAATTTATTGTTTCATAAGGAGAAAGCCACTCTTCATCAAGCTTTCACTTAACCATAGAAAAGCTTTTGATGTAGCCTTCTAATTCATTCACTTTAAGTCAATATCTTTTTCTTTACAAGTGTTGACATTCCCCTGTGGCAGGAAAATCAACATCTTAAGTTACTTGCTTTAAAAAACAGACTGAGACCCAGCTTTGACATCTATCCATTTCCAATTTATTTTCAACAGTCTTTTAAATATGCTGAAGTTAACTCGGTTCCATTTGATCAAAATATTAGGGTTTTTTTTTTTTTTTCCTTTTCTCCATGATTACAATATAGCAGTATTATTGTACTATGTACTATCAATCTTAGAATGGATTCAGCTTTCTGGAGTTATAATCATAATCCAATTTATTAGCTAAAGTATTAAAATTAATGTATAGAGGAATTAGATTCATGTAAAATCATCTGAAAACAATACAATACACCCATGAAAAAATGAAAGGAGACAGAGCTGTCTTCAGAAGCTTGAGGTCACATCCCTACTATTTCATGCTGAAACAAATTGCTTGCTTCACAGCAATAGATAACAAAAGCTCATATTAAAAATGACAAATACAATGCCAGGAGAGAAGAGAACATACCGATAAAGGCAACCAAGTTGTAGACAACTTCGCTAGAAAAATCACTTGTTATCCAAAGCAAGTAACAATCCATATTCACATTTATGACAAGTTTGACAAAACCTTTATTCTTGCAGCCTTCTTCTAATGTGAAATATCTGATTTGGAAATGATTTCAATATATAATCTTCTTGCTAAGCCTCAGCATCATATCGCCATCTTATATTGATATAGTTCAAGAACATTGATTCCAAAGTCTGATACAGAATGTTCATAACCATGGGAAAATAAGCAAGGAAGAAGAGGAAATATGGAGAGAGAAACAGATCTATACCAAGAATACTAAAAAGGAGGTCAATAACTCTAAAGAGAGGTATTGCAAATACAGAAGAAAAACACACCTAAAAGGATGAAAATTGTCAACCATTGCTCAAGATTCATTAAAAATGTTGTCTTAAAAATTAAATTTTTATTATCTCAAACTTGAAGGAGCTCAATTTCCTCTGAATCTCTACAACATTTTTAAAAATAACTTTCAGGGCACCTTTCATGATTAAGTCTGGGTAACTTCAGTATTCTTAAGGATTAGCAACACTTCCAGTAGTTGTTTAATAAATGTTGTTAAACAAGTAGTTGTTAATATACCTTTTATCCAGTCTTTCCCACTCCTCACACTTTCACAAGACATTGCAACCTCCTGAGGTACAGAGACATTATTTTATTCATATCGATGCCACTAGCGTTCATCAGCATCAATGTAGAAAATCAATGGTTGTTTATGAATAGAAACCACAGTTATATTTGTCACACAGGTGACTGCATTTGACATGAAACAAGAATTAAAATAGAAGGCAAGAACTTTGAAATTATTGGAAACTCACATTTTAAGAAAATCAGACCTAAACATTCTAAAATAATCAGTTCAAATTATATATATATATATATGTATATATATACATATATATATATATACACACACACACAACATATTGTGATAGTTGAACTTAAATTTAATGCTTCATTAAGAAAATTAAAACCTTACACATGGAGCTGTTCCAATTCTATAGTATAGAAAAGAGAAAAGTCCTTTTTTTTGAAGGAAGCTCTGGCATAGATTTAACTCATAAAATCATTGCTGCTTACATTTCTTTTGGTTTCGTTTCAATAGAATCTTGTAACAGATTCTGAAGTTGTTGTTTTTTTTTAATTATTGTCACTGAAAAGTTCTACTATGGACCAAGATAATTTTAGAAACTAAACATTACTTAAAACATAATTATTGAAACTGTCATATCAATGTAACTGACATAGAATCTTAGCAACCCTGTGCTACAGAAAAAAAAAAAAAATCCAATGAAGTAGCTATGTATTTTCCTAACAAGTTATTTTAAAATGACACTTTCTATGATTGAATTCATAAAAGCTTCTTTCACTAACCACTTAAGAGATCTTGAGCAAGTGAATTAATATTTTTAGCTCTTACTTTCCTCTTCTATATATTTTTTGCCCAATCAGCTCATTGCTGAAAATATCACGAGTTTGCTTCTTTTTCTGCTGTATCTCACTGTGTTGAATGATAATGCTGGCAATACACACAGCTCCCAAATCTCAGAACTACATTAGGTGTATCCCTATGTGCTTGTAGTGCACATTATAATCTTGTTCCTCTTTTATATTATTTACTATATAATAGGTATCTGCCTATTTGTAGGCTGGTCTATCATTCTAATGATACACAGTTTGAGGACAAGTAATGGTGAGGTATTGGTGCTATCGCATTGTAAAAACACCAGTTTATTTTATTTACACTCTTTGCAAAGTTATTTTTGGTATTTATATTTGAATTTAATGTTTCATTAAGAAAGTTTAACACTTCCATAGTCAGGTAGTTTAATGCCTGCCACAAAGAAATGGTAACACATACTAACACTGCTGTAGACTATCAGTAACTGTTTGCTTGCGAATGCAGATCATGATTGTTTTCCTAACAGAGAGGATTGCATTTCACAGAAAGTTCCAAAAAAATTTTGCTAAAAATTCTTTAAAATTGGCTGAACACTATGGTAAAAGGATTATTTCTATACCACATATGGAGAATGACTGTCTAAAAAAATGGCAAGAAGTCTAAAGTGAGAAATACCATTTGATATAAAAAAGCAAAGGATATACTATGAGAAGTGCTCTCTTAAGAATTAAACTTTTGCAATCGAATGTTAAAATGTTATAATAATGGGGACACATATTGAAATATATTTATCAAAGTAAGAAATGAGAACCATGGGATCATGTAAAAGCCTTATAAAATCATGACTAAGGAAGAAATATGGTTACCACATACTTTAAACTATCAAAGGGTGATATCATGTAGTTTGACAAATCTAGGTCCAAGTAACTTATCTCTGATATATTAAAGATAGCTTACTTTCCCTGCCTGGTTGTGGCTTAGTGGACTGAGTGCCATCATGTGAACCAAACGGTTGCTGGTTCAATTCCCAGTCAGGGCACATGCCTGGGTTTCAGGCCAGGTTGGGGGCACTCAAGAGGCAAGCACACATGGATGTTTTTCTCTCTCTCTTTCTCCCTTTCTTCCCCTCTCTCTAAAAATAAATAAAATGTAAAAAAAAATAGTTTACCAGAATCCACTCAGAATGGAACATGGAACATGAACTGGTTCCATGTTCTGAGTGATTTTTGTCATATTTATTTTAATTTTTCCAAGTAAATTTTCTGAAGAAATGATTTTTCTATTAATTATATCACTCCAACCCAAACAATATTTAAAACACAAAATGAAGATAAGGCATCTGCATTAAGCAAAGGCAAGAGTAAATATTTACAAATTGGGGTAAAACTTAAAATGAGGGCAATAGTTGACTCTTCTAGCTCAGGGTGGATGTTGGTGTTCTATTCTTATTAACAGAAGACTTTGTGGATGTTAGATTGTCACCAATCATTAAAACTGCCAATGTCATTCATTCAATGTTGTTTGAAGTTGATACACTCCTTTTATATGTGTAAGAACTGAAACTGAGTCTTGAGCCAAATCATGGAGCCACCTATGATCTCATACAAAATCTTAGCACCTAAACCCAGGTGCAATGGTAAGGGCAACGATTTGTCTTTGGTAATATGGTTCTCTCTAACTAAGACTTTTAATGGTGTAGGAAGTAGAAACAAAACAGTGAAGAAATTACCCCTCGCGATTTAAACCCTGCTTCAGTGACTTATTAATTTTATGATCTTGGATATACTTCCTGAGGCCCCTGAACCTGGGTTTCCTCTTCTATGAAGTGGTGATAATAATACTTTCTTGCAAATGAGGAAATTGTAGTGGTAAATGAGATTATCTTTATAATGTACCTGGAAGCATTAGGGACACATCATCAGTCTTCAGTAAATGAAAGCAGTGGAATTGATTTCCATCAAGGATGTACTCTTAGCATCTAATTATCTGCTACAGGTATCTGGATTTCATTGGCTGACCTAAATTTCAAAATGCTAAGTGAGCATACTGTAATCGACAAAGATGCACATTCAAAACTTAAGACCACTGCTTATGAGTTTTATCATCTTAGATGAGATATTGACCTCAATTTTTTATCTCTAAATAAGGTTAACTACAAAACCAAAATCAACAATTGTGTGTTAATCTGAGAAGAAGAAAGAAAAAACAGGTCCATAAGCCTCAGCTTCACTCCCAATTGCTGTAAGGAGACTCTTTCAGGCAAACTTGTTGCTCAATAGTTTTATCACATCAGATGAGATCTTGAATCTCAGTTTCACATCTGTGAAGTAAAGCTAACTAGATTATTACACAGCCAAAATTGAGTGTGTTAATCTGTCTGAAAAAAAAAAAAGTTTAGTAAGCCTCAACTTCTCTTAATAATTGTTGTAATGGGACCATTTCAGGTGACCTGGCTGTTGTTCACCTCAAGTGTATGCTAACGTCAACTATGTCTGGTACAGTTGCTCTCAGACTGCACACCCCCCCCCCACCTCCCAGCAGATAGTGTAATATTTGACAGCATACTTTGCCGCTGAGGCTAGACAGAGCCCTAGCATCATACTCAATGCATTTCTCCAGGCAGCACATACTCATTCATGAGACTTGGCAGAAAATTTGTAACATCTATGCCCTTCCTATAGAATGGATAGAAAACTCAAATGACTACAATGAACGGGCAGTTAATGTAAATGAGTGAAGCTAAATAGGAAGATGAAAAATGGCAACAGAAACATAACTGTAAGTCACGGAAAGAACAGGCAGTGGTGGGAAACACTCAAATTTGAGGGAGCCTGCTCTCTGTGAAGTCGTAGCTGGGCTCAATTCTAGAGGGCTTTTGTGGACTTGCAAAAATGAGATGGTGTTGCTAGTTCATTAAAACATTCTAGGAAAGTAAATATTTCTGAATATTTAAATACTGATAGTGAATTCAAACTTAAAACACTGAAGGACAAAATAGAATAAATCCATGGGCTATATTTTGATCTCAGGCAGAAACTCATACCTTTGCAGTAACAAGCAGCAAAAATCTAAAAAGCAAATAATCGCCTGGGCCAGTATGCCTCAGTTGGTTGGAGTGTAGTCCTGTGAATTGAAAGTTCACCCAAACAGGTCCACACCAAGACACATCATAATTAAAATGCCAAAGGTTAAAGATAAAGAGAGAACTTTAAATACACCAAGAAAAAAGTAGTTAGTTACCTACAGAGGACTTCCCATAAAGCTCTTAGCTGATTTCTCAAAAGAAATATTTTTTGCAGGCTAGAAAGGATTGGCAAGAAATATTCAATGATGAAAAGCAGAGACCTACAGCCAAGATTGTTCCACCCAGCAAAGATCTCACTTAGAATCAAAGGGAAGATAAAGAGCTTCCCAGACAAGAAAAAACTAAAGGAGTTTATCATCACCAAAGTATTATTATATGAAATGTTAAAGCAGTTTATTTAAGAAAAAGAAGACCAAAACTATGAATAACAAAATGGCAATGAACACATACCTATCAACAATTGAATCTAAAAACAAACTAAGCAAACAAGAAGAACAGAGACAGAATCACGGATACGGAGAGCATTTTGATGATTACCAGATGGGAGGGGGGCATGGGGGACTGGGTGAAGAGGTTAGGAGATTAAGAAGTATAAATTGGTAATCACAGAATAGCCATGGGAATGTAAACTACAACATAGAAAATGGAGAGGACAAAAAACTTATATACATGACATGACCCATGGACATGAACAAGGTGGGGGAGATTCCCTGAGGGGAGTAGGGGTGCTGGGTTGGGAGGGAAAAGGGGAAAATTGGACAATTATAATAACATAATAAGTAAAATATTTAAAAAAATAAAAATAACAAGGAAAGCTTGCTGGTTCTTTCCCAAGTCAGCGCATGTATCTAAGATGTGGGTACAGTCCAAGTTGAGGCATGTACTGAGAGGCAGCCAATAGATGTTTCTCTCTCAGGTGGATGTTTCTCTCTCTCCCTCTCTCCCTTTCTCCCTCTCCTACCTTCTATCTCTAATGTCAATAAATGTATTCGTGGGTGAGGCTTTAAATAAATAAATTGCAAAAAGTCCCTCAACTTCTCTGCAACTCTGGACCTCACAACTCAGAAAAATCAAAATAACAAAAATCTGTTTAAGGATAAATCCTCACGATTACCTTAAGGCAGAACAAAAAATTGGAGCAGGGCATGAGAAAATTGAAAGTTATTCATTTTAAAACTTCTTTTCTATAGTGATGTTGAATAAATATCATTTGCAATTTGTTATATAAAAATAGCCAGGAGCAAGAGTGCAGGGTGGAGAATTATATCACCTGAGAAGTATAGGTATTGAATCCGCCTTCCTGTGAAAAGTAGTAAAGCATAAAATGTAGGAGTGAATAGCTTAGCCCTTGAAGGATATACTCTTTAAGATCAGCAAATTATATATATTTTTTTCCAACTGTAATCCTGATTCACAACATAGGGACTCGTTGAGCATCTCTCAGTACTTAGCTCATTTTCTCCTCTGCGGCCTCACTGCAGGAGTTTCACAAGATGGAAAATTCACTTAGGCTACCTGCTCTAGATAAAAGTCTAGAATGATGAACTCAAATCCCAAAAGCCTCTGGTACATACTTCAGTTCGACAGAGAAAAATTTTAACTGTACTTAAAAGAAAATGACCCTGGAAAATTGGTTAGCAAGGCAGCAGGAAGTGTGTGCCTGATATGTTTTAAATTTCAAATTCTAAGTACTCTTTATAGGCAGAAAATGCTCTTTTATGCCTCTAGCTATAAGACAAAAATAAAACAGAATGCTACCACCCTTTTATCAAACCATAAATGTCTTCCAAGAGTCCTGATCTGTAGTGTGGCATGCATGAATTATTTGTGTTTTTTAAAAAAATAATTTTGTAGAAAGCCAAAACTAACTCTTTCAAGAACTTAGTTGACAGTTTTTTCTTGTCAAATGCAGCTATCCTTTAAGGGGGAAAATGAAATGAACAATCTATATAATTTACAGATATTACATTTTATAATTAATTTATTCATAATATTTTATTTTTAGATGAATTAAAATCATCTTTAATATCCTACAGACTATATGGTCTGCATAAAAAACATTGATTATATTAAAAAGAATATGGGAATATTAAATATCTCTTTTACAAACACACTTCAAATATAATGCAAATTGTGTACTTGTATATACAATATTAATTAAAAAATTATTACTGGTAGTAGATAGATAGGAAATGGATACATACATACACACATATATTCATACATGGGGGGTATGGAAGGAGGAAATAAATTGATTTGCTTATTACAATGGTCCTGTCTACAGAAATTCCTGATGATAGTCATCCCTGATAATAAGTGTATCTTTCATTGAATGAATAACTAAAGTGACATTCTTCCAGTAATCAGAGAGTGAGGTGGCACTGGGCTTATGTACATGTGGGTGAGAGGGGTTGCATAGCATTAAATACTAAGCTGATGTTTCCATCCCAGGTTTCTTATTTCTATCTTAAATTGGTTTACCATTTATTTATAATGTCAAATTTATGTTTAAAAAGTCACCGTAAATTTGGAAACAAATTAAGCATCTCTTACATCAGAAAAATACTTATTCATTGATTTGATGTAAACAAAGTTAAATGCCCTTTGATACAGAAGCTTTATCCATAGTTAGAAAAGGTGCAGGGAACTTGCTTTTGAACACTTTGGCATGATATAACCAGATATGGATAGAAGCCAACATCCTCTGTTATTTGACTCAATAAGTCTTTAATGTTCCACTAAGTTTGGACAATATGGTGCTTCTGCTTGAAAATTTAACAATATTATTCAGAAAAACTAGCCTTTTAATGATAAAGTAATTATTAATATTGAAAAAAAGCAATTTTTAAGACACCAGAAATAAAGGGGTCTTAATTGGTTTCTACCTACCATAATCCAAGATTCATTATAAATAAATCATCCTGATGTGATAAGCTATCTGAACTCTTACACATAAACTACCCTCACTATCCATGAGAACACCATATACAGGGCCTAAAACAAACAAGGGTTATAAAATGAAAAACAGAAATATCTATATATGTGTGTGTGTATATATATATATATATTTATTCCATATATACATATATTGTTCACACATACACAAACATACACACATATACCATACATATTTTTTTAAATATTTTTTATTATTGATTAAAATATTACATTTGTGCCCCTTTCCCTTCCCTCTGCTCCCCTCCACCCGGTGGCCCCCTCCCTCCAGTTGTCCCCCCCTTTTAGATTATGTCCATTAGTTGTGCTTACAGTTCCTCCCAACCTCTCTCCGTCTATTCCATTCCCTCCTACCATGATCCCCAATTCCTATATCATCTCCCTCCCTCTCCCCACTCCCCCTCCCTGTTGGCCTCCCCCCACTATGTTTCCCTTACCCACAGTTCCTTTTCCACTCTCGTTGCCTGTTTCGTTTGCCTTTGTTTCATCTCCCTAGCTTCTGTTTTTTAAACCAGTCCCTTTAACTTCTCATATAACAGTGGTTTGGATCTAATGAACTCTTTCAGTTTTATTTTGTCCTGGAAACACTTTCTCTGTCCTTCTATTCTGAATGACAATTTCGCTGGATAGAGTATTCGTGGTTGTAGGTTTTGGATTTTCATTACTTTGAATATTTCTTGCCAGTCCCTTCTTGTCTGTAGGGTTTCCCTTGAGAAGTCAGCTGATAGTCTAATTGGGACCCCTTTGTACATAATTCTTTTCTTCTCTCTTGCTGCTTTTAAGATTCTCTCTTTATCTTTAATTTTTGACATTTTGATTATAATGTGTCTTGGAGTGGTTCTCCCTGGGTCCAGTCTCTTGGGAACTCTCCTTGCTTCCTGGATCTGCAAGTCTATTCCCTTCCCCAAGTCTGGGAAGTTCTCCTTTATTATATTTTCACTCAATTTTTCAAGTTCTAGTTCATCTTCCTCATTCTCTGGCAAACCAATGATTCTTATGTTGGGCCTTTTATAGCTGTCCCAGAGGTTTCTGATCCTCTCATTGTTGCTTGCCATTTCCTCTCGCTGCATTGGTTGACTGCTTGTTCCTTCTCCATATTCCAGTTTGTTGAAATGGACTCTGGATTCCTCACCATCTGTCTCGTATGTGGTTTTGTTCCTTTCGTTATGAAAGTTTTTCGCTTCTTTCATATCTTTTTCCTGCTCTTTTGTGAATTCTGTAAGCCACCTGATAACAATGGCCCAGAACTGAGCCTCTGACAGGTTTCTTATCTGTTCATCTGTCAGGTTCTCTATCTGCTGCCTGGTGAGTCGTGTTACCGGGATCTCTATAGTTGTCTGCCTCATTTTGACAGATGCGTTTTGTTTTCCTGGGCCGGCTGTCGGGGGCAGGGGGCAGTGCCTGCGTACGCGTCACAAATCAGCGACCGCCGGCGTCTGCCTGTCCGCGACCTATTTCGCAGCTCTGTGGTGCTTTCTGTGGGGGCGGGGGTCCAAGATGGATTCACACAGTTATTCAGCTAGGAGACCGGGATCCGTCCTCCCGCCCCCCTGGGCCTCACTGTTCAAGGCGATGCTGCGGCTGCTCCCCAGCGCCCGGAGTCGCGCAAGCCAGGGGCTTGATTGGAGTCGCGCACGCCAGGGGCTTAATTGCCTCCAGGATTTTTCGCCGCCCCGCCCCGCCGCTCCGCAAACAGCTTTGCCTCCTTTAACTCTTACCTGCCCAAATGGCACCGCTGGTTTATAACTTCATATGTTGGGCTTCCGTGTAGCTTTATTTTCTGGAATTTCTAGTTATCCTTTGTTTTAAAGTAGTTGTATTCCACTATAGTTGTAGAGGGAGACCTAGCGTGTCCGTCTAAGCCTCCATCTTGGCCGGAAGTCACCATACATATATTGATATACATGAATGCAGATAAGTACCCCTTGTGTGTGGGGGGTCTGTGTGTGTATAAATGGCTATTTGGGGTGGGACCAGCTTCCTACTTCTGCCCTGGTTTTCACTTAAGCCCTCACTTCACACAGGTTCAGGGAGTGTCCTAAATGAGTGAAACAGATCTCATAAGTACATTCCCCTTAGTAAAAGAACAAAAATGGACACTTAATAGTAACTGGAGAGGAATTATTTGTTCAAACTTTTTACAGATAACATAAATTACTTCTATAAGTCTCAAAACTCACCTAAAACTCATACCTCCATCTCATGCCTTAAGCTAATTATAAAAACAATTAAGACAGTACTACAATAAAGTACCAGCACTAGATTTTAGAAATGTGCAAATATGCAGATATAGAAACCAGTCTAATGTTTAAACAACAAATTTAGACTATTCTAACAACAACAACAAAAAAAATATCCAGACAAACTTTTTTTCTTCTTCTGAAGTGGTCTGTTCATTCACAGTAGGAAGATGTTTCTAGCTGATATGTTTGATTAAGCTAGCTGGTAAGTTTTATTGCTCTCATGTAGACAATGAAAGAAATGCCTAATAGGGGAAATTACACAGAATCTTACTTGGAAGCAAAGTTGGCCTCTGGCTAGTGAATGAATGGGTCCAGCTGAGACAACTAGTTTCAATCTCCTTCAAGGTTTAAAATGTAAAGCAGGAAAAAGACAGAAGATGGATATTTCATTAAGATAGATAAACTCAAAAAGTGCGGTGATGCAGAGAGAGTTAATAAGGGAAGTAGGGAATTATTACCCGCATAAAGCAAATTGTTCAGGGTTCCATAAATCTTTTCAGGTTCAGTCCCCCATGCTTAACCAGATGATCTGCCTAGATCTCTGCACATGCATCTTGCCCAACTCTCTTCATTTATTTCCTTTCCAAGAAAATGTACTTTCGGTTCAATGTTAAAATAAATTTAACTAAAATAATTCTATTATATTAGCAAAGCATTACTGTTAAAACGTTCTGAATGGTTTCCAGAAACAAAAACAAAAAGCAAAGATAAAGAGAAGTCTCTGTTAGGACACAAAAATATATTTAGAGATGCTTCAACAGACAGCAAGAACTACCCTGAATCATTGATTCCTGAGTGCTAATATTTTTAGACCAAGCAAAAATGAATATATAGCTCTAATGCAACATTAAGTAAGAAGAGATTATTTTGCCCCTTTATCTAGGCTTGTCTATCCCATGACACACCTGGTTCTTTTGTGAAACTTCCCTTTCCTTGGACTAACATAGGCATTCCCATTTTTAAGAACATGTGAAGATACTTCAGTCAACTCCCATAAGATACTACTGTGATCTTATTACAAGAAAATATATTGAAGAAAAAATGCTGCACCGCTTTATTGTCAGAGATGGAAGGCAGTGTAGTTATTGAGTTACCATAGGTACTGTGTAATCTCTCATAGCCATAAGTTCTTCGTCTCTAAAACTGGAAATAACACTCACACATTTTTATAACTTGTTATACAAATTAAAGGAATATTGCGTCCAGTTCAGAGTAAGCAGTTAATTAAGTGCCTTTATTGTTGCTATGAATACTCATGTCATACTAAGTTGTAGATATCAACCTAATAATTTCCGAACTTGGACTTGTTTATTTAAATTAAAATTGAGAGTACCTATTATTTGAGTTATTATGTAATTAATCTTTTCTTTCCTTAAATGAAAAATTTTGACACTTGTCACCCTTCCAATTTTCTGTATCTTTCTTTCTCAGAATGTATCTTCTTGAAGAAATTATATTTATCCACACTTCATTTCTTCACCACAACTTGCTGATCACTTGTCCAAGTGCTATATGAATCCCACCACTACTACACTCAGATCTCTTTCACAGGAGTCTTTTCACCAAATCCAGGTGACTTTTTAGCTGTTATCTTAGTAACTTGGCAGCCTTTGACCTTCAGTCTTCCTTCTTTTAGTTGACCTCTGACGCTTTCGCACCTACCCTATTTTCCTGTCCATCTCTGAATACAAAACTTTATAATCTTGCTTCTGGGCATAGCACTTACACCTTGGTGTGTATTCCCCTATGTTGGTGTTCTACCTCCTTGTTCTCTCTTCTCTTATAACCTCTTGCAAGGCAAGACTCAAGTTACCATTTTCCACTGATGCTCTTCAAGTCTCTACTTTCAAACAGGAAGACATACTTTATGATACTGAACCTCTCAACTTAGATATGTCCCAGATGTCTCTGTCTCAACATGTCCAAAATTGAACCCATGATTTCTAACGCCCTTCTAAAATTAGTCCTCTTCCTGTGTTCCTTAGCTCAGTAAAGGGAAGCAATACCCACCTAATTGCCCAAGCCACATCTAGATGTCATATTTGAATCATTCTTTTCATTCATATGATTAGGCACCAAATACTATTGACTCTAAATATCTCTCAAATCTGCTTTTTCCCTTTGTCTCACTGTCGCTGTCTTGCTCCACATGATAGTTTTCTTGAATTCTTATTGCTGCCAAATTCTATTTTACCTCTTTGTACCTTGGCAGAGATCTTGTTAAGATCACTAAAATGGGGGAAAAATGTTATCATCGAAGTTAAAGGTTATATTCCATTTTCATCAGCATAGTTGTATGATCTTAGGAAACTTACTTATTTATATTTCAATTTCTTCAGTTGTAAAACATGGGCAATTATTATCTTCTGTTGAGAGGATTAATGAGATGATGGAGGCCAAACGCTTAGCTTACAATAACTGTTCATTCTGATATGCAGTACCTGTTTCTTATCACTGTTTTTTCTACATTTGATTATGTCAACTCTTCACATTAAAATTTTTAGTAAGTTTCCAATGTAATTTAGGATAATGTGAATATGTTTAAACTTAGTTTTCATGTAACATTGAACTCTGTGTCTTTTCCTCTTAACTTGTTACCGGATGCAGTAGCCATTTCTAATTTTTTTAGTTCCTCTTAAGTGTCACTCACATTCACCCCAAGTCTTTGTACATGCTGTTCCATTCTCCCGAATCAACCCCCTCCATCTTTGCCAGTTAAATTCTGCTGGATTTAAATCTTTTAAGTCTCTTAAACATGCTGCATGGTTATTTTGTACCATATGTTTCAGAAAACCAGACTTTACAGTCTTTTCCACAAAGTTCCCTGCATAGTCGGTACTCAATAAGTATTTGATGAATAACAAATGAAAAGTTTATTCTAGGCCTTAAGAATTTTAGTTTTATTTACCTCAACTATCTGTTGATACCTGATTTTTATGGAATGTGAGAGCAATAACTACAATGGTGTGTTACTATGCAGCTAACAGTGAATACTGTGCACTGAGTTAAGATTCACAGAAATAATTTTATTTATTTATTTATTTATTTATTTATTTATTTATTTATTTGAAGGCAGACTGCCACGTGCAGAGCCTCATTTGAGTGTGTCTGGAGCCTTGGAAGCTTGACAACCCTATGTTCTCCTACAAATGGACTTTGAGGAGCATATTTGGAGGTTCTAGAAGGGGAGCACAGCTACTCATATACCCTTGACCGAAGACCTGTCCTCTCCTCTAGTTGTGAAGGTCGTCCTCTTTGACCAAGCATGTGGCTTCGGGATGGACACACAAGGATAGGTGAGGGAGGAAGGGGACACATGCCTAGCCACCCAGATCAGCTGAATAAAACCTGGTGATCAATGGGGTGACAGATGTCACAGCCAGATTGCCCTCACATCCAAATATTTTATTTTTAAATTTGTCAAAAAAGCCTTATGAAGAAGAAAGACTTTCCAATAGAGTGACAAATATATCCCTTGGCAATAAAACACCTTGGTACTCTATCCTTCCAGAAACGGCCCAACTCAAGGCTTGCTTAATTTTCTTCCCAGTTCTATTGTGCCATCCACGAAGACAGAGGCATTAAACATAATGTGTGCATTTATATCCATACACTCAATTAAATACAACTGTGGCACATAGGGATCACACAATAAACCTTTGAGTCATGAAGGCGTTAGTGAATATATTTCTATGTCCCAGGTACTGTACTGAATTTGTCTTATGTAACTACTGAGATAGGTAGTGAATCCTTATTTTAAAGAAGAGAAAACTGAGGTTAGAGAGCACCTAATTATTGTTCAATGCCCATGGTAATTGTCAGAGCCAGTACTCACTTTCAGAATTGTCAGACCCAGAAGTCCATGTAGCATCTGCATAACTAATCCTTATAAAGGGATGACTGAGGAGTAAGTAGGTGAAAGTGCTAAAAGTGCTTGTCACAAGAGTCAGTGTCTGTGACTGATTCATAGCAATCTATCCATAGGCCATTAACCTAAGCCTGTTCACGACACAATTGCTAAATGACTATAAAGTGGACTGTAAAAGTAACTAGATTATAGGTCAGATGAAGACTACAGGAACTGTGTCCTAACAAACCAGGTTTAGCAAAATAAATCTCTAGTGTTAACTGCTATTTATTTACTTTATATTGATTATAATAATTAGTGGTATCAAATCTAGTTTTTATGGAAATACTACATTAAAATTAAAACTAAAACCAGTAGAAGCCCTTTTAAGGGCACTGTTTATAATGTATATATTCCATATATCAATTTTGAACAAGAGTTGCTATTTTGGAGAAAATGATTTTAAAAAAAAGAAAAAACACTAAACTAGGTTATAACAATTCTGCCCAGTTTTCTGAATTACATCTTTTAGGAATCTGTTTCTATCATCTATCTTTTTTAAAGCTATTTTAAAGTCAAGGTTAGGAAGAAGGAGGGGGAAGTAGAATAATAAAGCAAATATTGATTGCAATACAGATTTAAAACTATTGTTTGTGAAGATACCCATGGTTTATATTTTATGCAACCAAGAAAACTCTAAACTATCAAGGCATGTATTTATGATCAGTCACCTAGAATAGACTTTCTTTTAACTCTCTAAACTACCAGTCGATATTATTTTTTGGAATTTTTTTTTCTACAAAAGTTGATTGCTTGGAAGGTTAGACAAAATAGCTATTGAATATTTGATTTATATATGATATGTTGAAATGCTTTCTAATAAGTTATAATATTTATTACAATCAGCTTCATCTCTTAATTACAGATGCCTTCTGCTTTATTATTTCTGCTTGGAGAATAAAAGAATGGAAGGGCTTGATGACTGTAAACTTCAACTCACAACCACAGCCTATGTGCTATGTAACTGGCACTAATTTTCATGAACATTATTTACAGTTACAACATTTTATAAGTCTTATGACTCAAAACTTTTATTGTCTCCATGTTTGCTAGGAAAGCTCATTGTTGGGTTCCGGTACAGCTCACTGAAATACATGGTTCTGTTATTATTACAGGATGCCTCCAACTCCAAGAGTCACTTGTATTAAATCAACTCATCACATTACTTATGGTTTCAAGTTCCCTAATTCACTTTTTGGTATTGGTTTTTGGATTTTTGCTTTTGACCTCTAAGACTCTGTATGGCCTATACACATTTAAAATAACTATTCAAAATTCCCAGGTTGGTCTCTAGGAGCTGCTCCATGAGATGCTCCTAAGTCTTGTGTTATTATGATTACTCTGTAAGCTTGTCTATCTATTGCTCCTTCTACCTTCAGAATTAATAGATTGGGAAGATTAGGTCAATTGGCATTTCTGAGGCAGGTCTGAATTAATTTTCTTTGGCTTGTCTTGTTGAATTTCACACTCCCTGAGCATTTCTCACTGATAAGTAGATTATGATGCTGGCTCATGTTCAGGAATAGCAACGCCAAATGTGTTTATAAACTTGTATTGTTACCTTTTAGCACTATCAACAGCAATAAGCATTATCATTTATAAAGTTAAAGCTCTTCATTTTAAATTTGTGTCAAGAGGCTAATATAACTGTGATTTTAATTACTAAAAATCAATTTCAAATTAATGGGGAATTTAACAGTGGGAGATGTGCAGGAAGCAGGAGACAGTCAGCTTGGCCTTTACCTTGGGTGTTGTCCTCTGTAAAAGACATTAACATAATGCTTGTTTTCTAGATCAGTGGCTTTGAAACAAGGGCCTATGAAAAGCTTAAGTCAAAAGAGGAGCTCCTGGGGATTTATTATTGAAATTTTAGTCATGGTAAATCAAACTTGCAAATAGTGCAAATAATTTTTTTCAACTTCCTACTTTAAGTAGCTGCATAGAGAGAATAATCATAAAAAGCCACTGGTTCCAGTGTTTAGGAAATCACTGGTGTCATTAAGCAGAGCAATTTCAGGAGAGTTGCAGAGAAAAGTTATACTGCAAGAGGTGTGGGAGAGGGAGATCAGAGGAACTGGTAAAAAAAGAGATAGGTCATTTAAGAAATAAGCTTGCAAAATTAATATGAGGACAACTGGAAAACATCAGAAGTCAAAATCATTTAAGTTGTAAAGATGGAATAACATCTGAATTTTCATAGGTAACGTAATGGAGACAATGTAAAGTGAAAATTCCATGAAAACGTTCTACAAATTGTGAGAACAACAGTGGGTGTCAACTCTAAAGTGGGTGTAAAATCAGAGTAATGTGGGTTACCTTTGGAAAGATGAAGGGCCATTGTAATTGAGCTGTCTCTTTTAAAGTCATCAAAGGGGCATAGACAGAAGTGACTGAAAATGCAGGACATAAAAATAAAACCAAACAAAAAAAAAAAACATTACAACAAATTGGATTCTAGAACCATTCTTCTCAAGGCCACAAACATTATCTTCTAGTGGTCAATTCTCTGTCTTTTAATGCCATCATGTCCCCTCGTCAGAATTGTACTGGATAATGTCTCCCACTCTCGAAAACCCTTCACTTGGTTTCTAGGACACCATCGGCCCCAGTTTGCCCGACACTGTATTGATTACTTTTGTGGCTCCCCTCCTTCTGCCCCTGAATGTGGGCTTATCTCGGAGGTATCCTTGGATCTCTTCTCTCACGTGCTACCTAGATTGATACCTAGTTTCAGGGCATTGAACTGTACAAAGATGGATCCCAAATATATGTCTCCAGATACAGCTCTCCTGTCTCTCAAGACTCATAAATTAAAACACCTTGCTGATATTTCTATTTATATACCAAATGGGCACCTTAACATTCTCCTACTTAAAACAGGACTCTTAATTCCCCTTCTAAATCTACTCCAGCCTAAGAATTTTCCATTTCCCCCTCTGTTCAGGCTAAAAACCAAGGAGTCAAGAGGTTGGACAAAAATTGCCTCTTCCCTCCACAGTTCCACATCTCACGAGTGAATATGCCATATCAGCTCTATTATACATGTAGTAAATATCCCAAAGCTCACCATTCTTTACCACCTGCCTGGTAATATACCCTGATCCAAATGACCATTATCTCTTTTTTTTTTCACCCTTTACCTACTAAAGTCAGATCACCACATAGTAATTGGAATAATTTTTTAAAATTATAAGTCAGATCATGTTATTCCTCTGCTGAAATTTTTTCATTCACTTCTTCCCACTCAGAATACAACCCAAATCTTTGCTGTTTAGAACTTCAACTGATCTGTGCCAACTTTTTATCTCATCAACATCCCTCGTATTTCAAGAGTAAACTTTTACCAACCAGACAAAAGAACCACAGGTTGAGAGAAGTTAAATAAAATATTTACTAGTCCTTCCTGGAGAAGTTAGAAGATAGATACAATTTATTTTGGAACATCCTCATACTTTAGTTGTCTCTGTCCCTAAGCTTGTCACTACTACCTCTAACTTCCAGAGTATTTAGAAGGTGCCATGGCAGGAAGGAACTAAATGCTAAATTTATCTCCTTTAAATGTCTTGAAAAAGGAAAATGAAAAAAAAATAAAACAACTCTATTTCCTCAGCGCAGTGTTCTTAGCTAGATGTTAATTGTATTTAATTAAATTGTCTGCAAATTCATGTGATGGCTACAACTAAAGTTACAACTCCTATAATCAATATCAATAATAATAAAATAATTATTGTAATGTATTGAGTGCCTAGCGCTTCATGTACATTTGAATCTCATTGCAATACATTTCAGAAAGTAAGGTTCAAAGGGGCTATAATTTTGCTCCAAACCAGAAAGCAAGTAATTGGCAGGAAGAAAATTTAGTTCTCAGTAGACTCTTTAAGTCCTGACTTCTAACTATAAAGAAAAAAAAAAAGTTAGAATGTCAGGTAGAATTTGGGGCAGTGTAGGTAAATATATTTGTTACAAACCCTGTTATGAACTAGATCCTTAACAAATTCCTGCATCACAATCTGTTTTCTTCTTTTTCTTCTGAATCCAAAAACCATCCCAAATATTTCAGATGATATTTTTATTATGTCTCTCTTGGGCCTTTGGGATATTGTTAAAGAGAGTGCCTCAAAGAATAAAGGCAGTCACTTTTAATTCCAAAGCTTCCCATACATTATATACTTTATTCAAAAGCAAAAAACAAAAACCAAAACAGAGAACCATGACTGAAGTTTGAGATAAAAAAGAAATGGTTTAAGTAGCTTGACTCATTTTAACTTTTATAATACAAGTTTATTGTTATGTTTTAAAAGAGTGATTTGTTAAAGTAACTATATAAAAGTAATACTTTAAGTGGTTAAAATTATGATTTAACGTATAGATTTGCAGTATCTTTTCATGTATATCTGTAAATTATTCTATAATGCATTGATAATTCTCCTCTTGTTTGAATCCATGGTGTTAAATAGAAAGCTAGTGCCCTAATGTTACATTTGCCCCTTTCTAAAACATCTAGTAATTTGGGTAGTTAGTTAACTTTTATGTTTTATGCCCAATGAAGAAAGGGACCAGTGTCCTTTTCCTTAGCTGTCATTTCACAAGGACTTGGTTGGGGGCATGTACAACAAAGCTTCAGGTGGTTGGTATCTGAACATCCTATCAGACCACATAGGGACCACTCTGGCAATAAAAGTCACACAGCTTCTATAACAGTGAAAGTTGTGATAATGAAGGCTATCATAGAAAAAGGAGTTAAGTTTTTTTCATGCCATGGATTCTATGCTAATTCTGAACAAATTATGACTTTTGTCTATGTGATAAGTATTTAATTCCCGCTTAGTTCTCTGTGCGTACCTCGTGGTTATACAGGATTTGAACACTACGGCATAGGCAGAGTGAGGGATGTTGGTAAATTGTAAATGATAATTCCACCCTGCAAAATTCACTCTCATGTTATTGTGGACAGTAATTTTATTTTCTTGGAAAATAAAACCTTAGGTTCTAGAAATAGTACATTTTTTTCACTATTTTCCATTCAGGTAGAGTGACCTTTCCTGACCTGTCAAAAGATGATTCATCCTTCAATACTCACCTTAATGCATCTCTATGTGGTCTTCTCAGCTGACTATATTAACTCCTTCCACAGAATGATTACACTACATAGTCAAGATTTTCCCCATGGCATTGCCATATCATCTATGATCACTGCTTGTCCACTTAGCTCCTCTGTCTTTTATAACTAGCAATGTCTTTGAGAGCAGTGAGTGAATGTTGCACTAATTTCAAGATTCATTAGATTCAGAGAGACTTGAAGTTAAAATAAATATATTACCTGCAGTTCATTTGAAACATACACACACAACTTAAGGTCTTGGGTGCTTAAAAATGCATGGTAAGAGAGTAGATCTCATGCTAAGTATTCATACCATGAACACACAGAGAGAAAATACCCCCACCAAGGAAAATTTATGTGAAAAACAACAACAAAATTTCTGGAATACAGATTCTACACTCATTGCTTAAATTTGGGTAGTCCTTTATTTTATTTGTTTAGTGGGGAATGGTAAAAACCCATCACCTTCTCTATATGAAAAAATATAACAATTTAAAAACTAAATTGTCTACTTTTTTGCACAGAATGAAATAAAATAATTAATATTGAGCTAATGTTATAATCAGCACTATTTATTATTAAGGATCTTAAAATATAAGCTGTATTACTTTGTTTAATAAATAATAATTTTTAAGAACAATTTTTATAACAGTCTGAACATTTCTATGCAATTTTATATTATATTCTGAGACTCCAAATCATCTCTGATATATAGTTTAAGATGTATAGTCCAGAGAGAAGCAAACTGAAGCAAATAGTTTTCATAATTAATAATAAAGCCTTTGATATAAAAAGGTATTTGGTATTCCTCTCCAAAATATTTTCTGGGATTAAAAATAGTTGAATATATAGATGCCTTCAAAGGATAAAATAGCTAAAAATGACAGGAACTATTCTCAATTAAATTATATGAGAAAGCTAAAATTAGAACTAAGAGAAGAAGATAAATATAAGTTAAAAGATAATAACTTGGATGTAAGGGGGCAGACATGATGTCATGAATCAGGATTATAGTTCTCTGTATGATAATACATTAATATATAAACATATAACATGCTATAAGTGATCACAAAGGCTACAATAAATATATGTTAAAACAATATATTTCATCATAAACCAAGAAATATTTACACGTGAAGCTGATATAATCTGGAGTTAATAAACCAAAATAAATCATTTGAAATATTTAATTTGCTCAGGCACTTAATCTAGTATTTTAAAGGATTTTCAGACATACTGATACCATAGATCTCAAGTATGCTGAAAAATCCTCTCTTTGTATCATGGGGACACTCTATCATTGATATTCTTCAACTAGCTGTATATATTTTAAATAAACATTTAAGACTTTCTAAAGCTAAATCTTGTTTTGGTGTACAAAAACATAATTAAGAGATCAGTAAATAGGAAACTACCTGTTGTTGGAAAGAATTATACTTTTCACTTTTCTTTCAATTATAAAACCATATATTTAAATAAACAATATGAGTTCTGAAATAAGTATAATATTAAAATAATTTATGCTGACTCCCCTTTTAGTGTGGTGACATAGAAGTTATTATGACCTAATGGTTTTATATAGTAGAAAAACATGAATTTATTTCAGGATTAGAAAATACCTACTGCTATATCATTCAGACATTAAAATATTGCTTCTCAAACTTTACTATGCACTCAAAAAATCACATGGAAATCTTGCTGAAATGTAGGTTTAGCAGGTATAGGATTCTGCATTTCTAATAAGCTCCCTGGTAAGTCAGATGTTTCTGGTTCACAGGTAGCCTGCATTTTAGTAGCAAGACCTTAAATAGAATTAGGTGAGTTTTAATGATCTATTACATGGTGAAAACATTAGAATGAATAACGAAAAAAGGAAAGGGAAAGTTATTTTGTGGTGAAAGATCAACTAGATAATAATGATAGAGTGTAATAATCACTAGATATATTAATGTTTATTTTTAACATATTGGTTTGCTACGACCCCAAAATGAACATACACATTAGATCCCCATTAAGCTTCAGATATGGAAAATTCTTGGGCTTTATAAGTCTCGGCTGTTAAAGCCTGCATGAAAAACAGTATTACAAAGCAAAAACTAAAATGTTAATGGACATTTTATTCAGTACGTATATGTTATAATGTAAAAAGAGAGAACCACTGATAATTTGACTATGAAATTACAAGTACTTTTGTTGTTCATTTGTTTGTTTCAATTTAGGTGGACCCAATCACTTGTAATGTTTTTCCTCAATTTTTCAATACAAATGCTGCAACCATCTGTCTTTTTCTGTATTGTGTTTTATATCTAACTCATCTTCCACAAGCATCAAAGCTTAATACAATGGTCATGCTGTTCCATGTAGCCATGAAGACAAACAAAAGAACAGACAAACCGCAACGACTTAAAACCTGGAGCCAAGGGAGTTCTCCAGGTTACACAATGCCTCTCTGATCCTCCCAGTACATAAAAAGCCTCTTTCTTCAGTAACTGAAAAATATTTGTCTTTCCTTGAGTCTTGCTGAACCTCTGGGGACAGAGAAAAGGCAGCATATAGAAATATGCACCAAAGTGTCCACGGATAGATTTGACTTACACGGTATGATCTGCTATAACCTGTAAAGATTAGATAGTGCATTTTTTAAGAGATACTTTCTGTTTTCAGCAGAATAAATTCTAATATCTTTAAATGGTATATTTATAAAAATGTGCTTTTATAAAGTGCAACTGATCAAGAAATACTTTTATTAAACTTAATCATAGATTTTATAAAATTTTATATTTAAGTAATATAACCATAAGTTATCACACATACATACCTATTGATTGTAATAAAGTGTAGAAATGATATCTATTTTTATTTTATTGATGTAAGCTAAGGGAAAATGCAACTATATCTACATAGAATTACTTCAAAGCCAGTATTCTTTAGATAAGCAAGTCAGTTTCAAGAGTAAAATCTAATTTTGAAAATCCCATTAAAAAGTTTGGTATTAAAACTGACAAGGAAACTTATATGTTGTGACTTACTAATACATTTGAATTTTTAATTTAAAAAACTGCTTAATATTTATCATACCAATTTCTATGCATCTATGTGAGATTTATATTTATAATAATTCTGTTGATACTTTATCAACTTAAGTCACTTTGTTATGTCATCAAATCTATAGTAGTATTATTATAAAAGACATCGTTTTTGTCATAAATACTCAGCCCTCCCATTCATATCTTCTAAATTTTGTCTAAGTCTTCATTGAATCTACAAGCATAAAGCAAATACAGTTTTTTGAAATAAAGGTTTTATAACCTTTACTGTGACAATGGTGTTATTTATGAAATCTTAAAAACTGTACTAAATTTTTTCTTTACTTCAGCCCAGATTTATTAAATTTTAAAAATAATTAAAACTTTTATTAAACATTTCTATTGAACATGTTTAGGCAAAATAGCTTGTTGAGTTTATAAACCCAAGTATCAGTGACCTAGTAAGAAGATAGAAAAATAATTTTAATCTATTTTCATGGTCTATATGCACTGAAATGCAAAACAAACATAAGAGACATCTTATATGAATATTTGGAAAATATTAGGAAATTGACATGTAGGCATAAACAATCTTTAAAAAGTCAACTTATATGATTACAAGCAAGCTGATTACTTATATACTAGACTTTATGTTTGGCTAATAGTGTATCTCCAAAAATTATAAATGTTTTAGATATAATCCTATTCTAAATGTACATTAAATAATTTTACCTTACATGAGCTAGGAGAAGTTCAAAATGTGTATGGTAATTTGACAGCACTTAAAGCTGACTTTTCATATCTAGGACACAGTAAATTTGAAAGTGACACCGCAATTGAAGTGATTTTAAAGGTAAAAGTTGTGTTTTAGTAAAATGAAGTCTAGAGAATTTACTTAAAAGAAAACTGGAAACAGTTCCCTTAATAGCAATCTTCGGGAAAAATACAAATGCATTTTTTAATTGGCAAGGGAGTATAACACTAATTCTGTTTTTCTAATATAAATTAATTTTCTTTCAATTTGAGTAAGTTATTTAGCTATCAAGAAACAGCTTTTCTTTTAATAAAATACTTGGAATCACAGAGAGAGAAAAAAACAAAAACAAAAAACCTAGTGATTTGCCCTGGCCATCTTTGATTTTACTGATAAATAAGAGAGGCTAGGAAATGGATTTTCTCTTTTCATACAGTATCTTTCATTGTATGAAAATATTTCCACCTTTAATAAATAAGAAGTTATATGTATTAATGGAAAATATTAACTTTTGTTTAAGATTTTGGATTTAATATACTAATCTCTATAGTGCTAACAACCATAGAATTTCCTTGGGTGATGGATATGTCCTATGTCTACAGTGTACAATATAATAGCCACTAGCCATATGTGACTGTTGATATCTGGAATGTGACTAGTGTGACTCAGAAAATATTTTCCTTATATTAATTATTTTAATTCATTTAAAATGTCACACATTGCTAGGCTCTAGTTTATTGGACAGCATAGTAAATGTAAACAACTGTGGTACAGTCTTGCTATAAGTAATGAGACCAGTCTCAAGAAGCTTATTTCTCATTAGTTATAGAAATACATACATTTAAAAATAAATAAATGTATTGATATATAGTCAAGCTGTGGTAAGTGTGAAGCAAGAAACTGATTAAAAGATAGACAACGTTGGAAGCATACCGAACAGAGACATGAATGAAGTGAAGGAGAAAGTCACATGACAATCTGGCAAAAGAATGTTCCAGGGAAAGATAGGTAACTTTCCAAGAGAAAAAAGAAGTTACTAAGCTGATACTTCTAAGAAAAAGTAAGTTAGCTTCAAGAGAAAAGCATGATGTTTTAATTTATATATATAAATACAAGTAGTGGTGGTTGTCAACTAATCCAGTAAAACAAATATTTTAAAAATAAAGCAAAATAAACCAAATATTATTAAAATAAAATGATCAAAAGTAATATAACCTCAGATACTGTCACAAAGGCACATCAAACATTTATGCCACTCTTGCCATTAATATTTATCAATTAAAGACTTATTTGCCAATCTCATTTTGTAAGGTTTACAATATTTAAAATATTCTGGGAAAGTCTTCACTGAATATTAATTAATATGCAAAGAATCTTGGAAATTGTTCTAAAAATTCCTGATTATGTATCTAAAGACCCTGAGGCATAAAATTATCATTAATTCCTGTCACTAGGCCCTTGGATATCCAGTCCTGCTGCTTATTATAGTGATGGTGCTGGACCTGGTATATCAAATTCATAAATTATACTCCAAAAAACATTAGGTTGACAAAAATAAGATAGGCAAAGACACTACTTATGAACACAATATCAGTGTTTGTTAAGTTAATGAATGAATGGTAAGAAGGTTAATTTTTTTCCCGAATTTGAAGCTACCAGATTTCTTTATAAATTAATCTAGACTTGATGCATTAAATTAAGAAGTAATGTTTTATTTTATTGTGTCCATAGTGAATTCAATACACAGAGCAAAGTGAGCAATGGATGGATGCTTTTGTGAAAAATGAACTAGCAAATTGAATAATGTAGTTTCCATGATAGAACTATGGATTTCTACTTTAAAAATGCTAAACCCAGCATACTAGGTGGTCAAAATCCAATAAAAAACTGTTAATATAAATTTAGTACTTAAATTATAGATAGGAAAAGTGCTTGAATGCATTAAAGAATATAGATGTGTCAATAAATATTTTTCTTAATATGAATAGTTTTACTATTTGTAACTTCAATTTTTCGGTAATTTTAAATGACATATTTCATAGTATAGCAAAACCCTTTTTTTTCCTGTCTTCTAGTTGGAATACACATTGCTTTGTTACTGTTCTACGTCCTTGAAATTCTTGATCTTTCCCAGTAATATTTTTAAATGTCAAATGAAAGCTAATTTTTATTTGACCTTCTTATAGATAAGTAGAAAACAGGAGGAAACAGTAAAACTGGTAATTTTTACTTTCTAGTCTACTAAAAAGACTAAGAAATGATTGCACAAAAAGTTCTCAAGGCCTTGGCTTCCATTTTACAGATATGCGATCTCTTAAGACTGAATCCTTCAAAGTGATAAAATATGTTTTTGATGCTTTATTATCCACTAACACTGCTCTGAAAAATCCTTCCCTTTAGGAATATAATTCATTCTTTGAGCTTTTAATATTTACTCTAAGCTAAATCCTAATTCCATAAGTAATATAAATATATGCTCAACACATTTTTATCTACTATATTTCTCTGTGTAGAATATAAATTTTGTGGAAAATATACATTCCTTGAAAAATATTAATTTCTTGAATATGAGGAGGATGGCTTGCTCACTTAGTTGTCCCAGATACTAGCATACAACAGAGTCTCAATAAATTTGTGTTAAGTATTTGAATGAATCTGAGGAATTTATCTCTATAATCTACTACTTTGTTTATGTCCTCTCCTGCTCACCATCCTGAATTGTTTCCTACTAGCAAAAACTATATCCAACATGTTTAAAGCAAACAATATATAACCTTACATAATGTTAGGAACATATATCCAAACTTCAGGTTGAAAACACTGGAAACAGTGGGCACAACTAGAAAGTTATTTTGTGCTCACTGTAACTCACTGCCGCCCTTTCGGCATATTGCTAACCACATTTTTGCACACATCTTGCCTGGTCAAACCAGCAGTACCCTAATCTGGACCTGCCTAATAGTCTTCTACATGCTATTATCTTTCCTTTACCTACTTTGCCTCAGGCATCTCCAAGAGTATTCTCCCCCACCCCTCTATTTTTGGCTAATTCTCCTTCAAGAAACCATTTGAAAGAAATCAGAAACAATGGGCCTACTGGAATTCAAAGACCTGCTTTCTATGCGACCCCATTTTACTACTTTGATTTCTTGTAAAAATTGGGACAAATTAATCTACAACTAAAAATATTGCTGAAAGACTTAAGAGAGATTAATGTAGTTCTTAGCATATATTAAAAATATAATATATATTCTTCTTCCACCATGCATCCTATCATTCAACCTTAATTTAGTCAATAAGTGTGTGTGTTTGGGGGGGAGAATATTTGTATTTCTAAACCCATAATGTTTTTATGAATAATTGAGAGAATAAAATTTGAAGTGATATAAAAAGACTAAAAACCAAAAATAACATGTTACTGTTGACTTAAATTTTGAGACACTTGTTAAGTTTTAATCTCTTCTGTGAAGTTTTTCTGACCATCCCAATTTTAAATAACATTTTTTTAAATAAAATGTGTTGGCTGTATGTGTGTGTATTCAAAGTATAAACATAAAATCCATAAATGTATGTGTTTTTATTAAATATTTTTAGGATCCTTGGATTTCAAATGACAGCATACCCAGTCTGACTAAATAAAAAAGAATTTGGAACTAGAGGGGCAGGATTACAAAGGTCTCAGAAGGCTCCTACACTACCTCAGAAAATGGAAGAAAGGCTGAATAAGCATTGATGACTAAACTTAGAAAAGTAGAATTCATTGTGAAATAGATTCATGATGAAATAGATTCATCAGATGTCATTAAAATGGCAAACAATATATTAAAGAGATATCCCTTGCCTTACTTTTGTGTACAAAACTGCAACTGTTAAAATTACTTAATTTAAATAACTTGTTCAATGAATTATTGCCAGAAGCATAAGTAACTTCCACGTGTTTGTAATAAATGTTTTTGTAAGATATTCTAATCTTTTATCAAGCAGCTAAAAGGGAAAATTGTTTAACAGGAACCATCCTCTCTGTTTAATTCTGTTGCAACCTCCTTCTTCCCTTCATCAACATCCAACTGCCTTTTGTAAAAACTAGAGAGATCAAATATGCACATGAAAAATCAAGTATAGCTCAAGGCATTATGACTGTGCCCATATATGCCCGATTAAAGTCACATTTGTTTGTAATCAAACAGGTATCCAGTGTCATACCAGATTCAGACTATGTCTAGGATAAAAGTTTTCAGCTAAGTTAAATAAAGATATCTGATCAGTTAATCCCATATCAAATTGGTTTCTATCCCAGGAACTTATCTTTCCTTGCGGCTTTAGTTCTTAGTCAACTACAGGTAACCCCCGTATAACACGGTCGTTAGGTTCCTAACAAATGCCATGTTATGTGAATCCGTGTTATATGAAGCAAAGAACTAGTACAAAAAGGGGGTTTAGGTTCCAAAAATTTTTAAAACATACTATTATATTTGTATAATTAAGATAAATATCTTAATTAAAGCAATTTTTATCAAAAGTATTACATATTAATATGAATTAAGTAATGTTTTCACCATCACTACTAAGCTCCATTAGCCGAATGTTTTCTTTTTGATAAGATATCCTCATCCTCTGAACTTTCTTCAGCATTATTTTGATTTCTATGCTCTACCTTTTGCAAAAAGTCTGTTATTTTAGATTGTTTGCTTTTAGCTGAGAGATCTTTATAAATTTCATTATATGGTGATAAGCACTTTTGAAGTTCTCCCTTAAAATTTGTGCTCCTTTCAGTGCAAGGATCTTCATTTAAGAAATATGACTCTAACTGTTCAGCTAAGTCTAGGCCTTTCTTCACGCTTTTTAGAGCAAACTGTTTAACTTCGTTTTCATCAGTGCTATCGTCCCCTAAGTTATCTTGGCACATCCCGGATGTCGTTTCCACCAAATTGCTTCATCAGTTTCTTCTTCTACCAGCAATTCTTGGATATCTTCTACAGTCATATTGTGTTAGAGCAAAACGGTGTTATAGAAGTACTGTGTTATACAGGGCATACCTGTATATATAAGGAATCATGCTAAAGGACTTCAAAAACACACTGATACAAAAGAAAATGAAAAAGAAACCTCTGGCACTCATCCCTTATAATTCCATCCCTTTCATTCACACAGTTCCTTTGGCATGGTCACATTTATTTTTTCTCTATTAAGGTTTTGTTAAAATCAATGCAGAAAAGTAAATGCAATACTTAAGTCTTGTCTGATGTTGAATGAAGTTAAGAAATGAACATGAATCCCTACTATATTACCAATTAGTTAAAATCTAAAATGTGAATTTTTATAAAAGAAATAAATCATGAAAATATTCTCTCATGCAAAGCCTACATTACTGTAGATTACCTTGGCTATACATTCTTAGTTCACTTTTTTGTAAGGGGAAAAATCTTTAATTATAAGGAATGATTAAAGAGAAAGCAGACAGTGAGTGTATAAGTTTCAAAAAAAAAAAAGGCTCTTTTAATGTTTTAATTTGATAGTCTTTTGTAATCTCCATGGCAACAGCCCTTCACTAATTCTCTCCATATTTCTATGGAAGTGAAACCAGTTTTAAATATTTCTGTTAAATCATATTTTATTACACAAACAGGGCTAACATTGAACTTTAGTGCCACTAATATTTAAGTTATACATACCTACATAGGAACAAGATACAATGGAACTTTCAAATTTTGTACACTTGGATTATTTGTTTTTTTCTCTTATATGAAACAGAATATTGTTTATAATAGGCAGAATATTGTTAAAGTAAAATTAGTTTTTGAAGTTAAATTGACAGGAATGTTTGTTTGGGAAGTTTTAGCAATGTTACTTATCAAACATTTTATGAATGTTCTTCAAGTTTCAAGCACTATTCTAAGCTTTTTCATATATTAATTTATTGCTTATTGCACTCATATAAGAACTATAGAAATGTTAACATATTTAATAGTTCTTTTTTTCACAAATGTTGAGACACTACAAAATCATTGGTTTCAAAATAAAACATGTGGGACAAAGACAAAAATTTAATGGTGACTATGTAGACTAAAATAAGCTTTGTAACTTCAATTTCACCTCCATTATCTCTATGTACTTCATTCTTCATAAGTATGATGAATCTTCAATGAATTATTTCTCTGTTATTGATCATATCTGGTCATCTCTTCAAATTACCTGTTTGATATTTGCTCATAGAATAAAATCATTTAAATATTGGCTCAAAAATTACAACTGAGGAATTGAATTTGCTACCCCAAACCTAGCAATGGCATTTTAAGGTAAAAACAAATACAATTTGGATCACTTACTGATTTGCAATATAATATAATTTCTCCTCAAAATAATAATAATATTCAAATTTATAATTTTATTAGATGGATTATACTTTAAAACTTTAAGATTTTGTTCTCTAATGATTTCTATAAATAATTGCAAGGGAATGTTATTTTGTTACTATTCATTTACTATACTATGGGAAGACTGATAAATTTTATAGTTCTGTAATTTGTTGACAAGAATGGAGCAATTGAAGCCACTCAATGGTTAGAGTACATATTAAAATACAGAAAAACAAAATGTTTCAAAAGCATAATGAAGAGACACCATTAATATAAAAAATGAAATGTCTCCGGAGAGACTTAGCTATAATTATAACAATGGGTGTGAAATTTGCCAAGGAACACGTGTTGATTTAATGATTTAGTGGAAACCTAAATCATTTGTGTGAACTGGGAAATTTCTATAACAGGAGGTCACCAGAACCCCATCCAAACTACTGCCCAAAAAAGCTTATAAAATTGCAGTAAATACAGACTCATTGTGTAAATTTACAATATCTTGAATATTGTTAGGTATCTTACATTTTGAGATGTTTAAAAGTAATTAATTAACCTGCTGTTAAATTTAACTGGAAATTATTATTTAACCAGAAATGAAGGATGCAAACACCAGTTCTATTTGCAGTAATAATTTGTCACTCTCATGAAGAGTTATCTGATTTCATGAGGTCTTTTTGAGAAAAATAAAATCTTTACCAATTAGAAAAGCTGTAGGGGAAGCCAATGAATGCTCATGAGGTTAAGGTAGATGTTATTATATTTTCATAAGATTAATAATCATAATGATAGGCAAAGGTGTATTTATTTAAAAATAGTATCAAAATAATGACTTAAAAGAAAAATACAAGAGATTACATGTTGTATAATTCCATATATGTAGAATGTTCAGGAAAGTAAAATTTGTAAAGACAAAAAATAAATTAGTGATTGTCTGGGGCCTGAGGATGGGGAAAATAGGGATCAACAGTAAATTGACACAAGGAATCTCACTGGGGTGATAAAAATGTTCCCAAACTGATTTATAGCGATGGGTGCACAACTTTCCACATTCACTAAAAATTGTGGACTCACACACTCTAAATGAGTGACTTATATGAGATCTAAAATATTCCTCAATAAAGTTGTAAAAATATAAATTGATGACTAATGTGTAAAGAGAAGTGGAACCAAAGTGGTTTACTGCTTAATCTGTATAGTCTGCTCTGAAGTTGAAACAAACATTTGGGATCCATTATTTAATGTCTATGGAACTCAGTTGCCTCATTAATGAAATGAGGATAAGGACACTTACTTCATAGGAAGCTATTTAATGCATAATAGTTACTAGGTACAATAACTCTGAGTAATGATACGAATTCACCAAACCTAAAGAGGAATTGCAGCTGGAAGAGTAAAAAAAATATTCTTAAGAAATGGTTTGAGAGAAAAGGGTAGTTAGGACATGTAAAATTTGTATTTATTAAAATTCTCATCTAGGGTATCTTAAACCTTAGTCATAAGAGAAACTACTCTCATCTCTCCAGAGATGAGAAGATTCACACACACACACACACACAGACTCACACACACACACACACACACACACACAGACTCACACACACACACACACACACACACACAAATGATGAAGAAGAAGGAGGAGGAGGAGAGGGAGGGGAGGAGAATGGGAGAGGAGGAGGAGAAAAAAAGAAAAAAGGAAGGACGGGAGGAAGGAAGGAAGGAAGGAAAGAAGGAAGGAAGAAAGGAAAGCCTTCTGCTTCACCAAAATTGAAATGGTTGTGGATTAGAGAAAACTACAAATAGTGCAAACATGCTGTGAAAAGCATCTCACATATAAGACAAGTATTGTTAAAATATTATAAATAAATACCATTTAAAGTTTTGAACATATTTAAAATTTTTTTTATTGTATGTTATGCTTATGTAACACTTTCTTTCATTGTTTTTAAAATATTTTTTTCTCTTTTTTTCAAATCAATCCTGGTTCCTGGGATGAGTTTTAGAAGACTTTTTAAAAATCCTGGCTAAGCCACATAGGATCTGTGTGACCTTGAAAAAGTCATAGACACTGAAATTTAATTTTTTCAGAAATGGGAATAGAAATCAAATTTAAACTTTTTTTTGTGGAATTTAAACACACTATTTTATGTGAAATTAATGTATAAATTTATATCACTATAGGCAAAAAAACATATATTGTTTTTATTATTCTCCGTGCAAGAAGAAATTGTAAGGCAAAGTCCTGGTTTGGAAATGCAAGGGTGAACAGGAAATTACACCTGTGTTACATCACACCATGGGGGTTGTTTGTGCACTTTACAGAAGCAAAAGGACAATGGACAAAATATTTTTTAAAATAAATCCAATGTAACAAATAATGAGAACTGCATACATCGAAGAGTTTAAATTTGAATCTGACCTATTGTGTTTGTCTAGCTCTGCCAGGCTGCTTATTTGCATATTTGCTAACAGCATCAATTATATATTCAATGGAGAACATTTCATTAATATGATCAATATATGCATTCCTGTGACAAGGTGTATGCTTTAACATGTTTCATTTTTGTATTGTACAACATAAGAAAGCAAAAATAGTTCTAGGTTTTAATCAATATTATAAGAGGAAATGGTTTGAAGAGTTCATTTTCTAAAAAGTAGATAATGCTGAGAAAAGGATATTAAATTCTTTTTGCACAAAATACTTCAAGCTATTTTCAAAGAGCAGTTAGTAGGAGTTGAATAAAAAGCTTAATAATTTCCATATATTTGTTTATTGCCCATGGCCACAAGCCCTTGGAACTTTTTATGGATGGGTTTCACAGGGTCAGTGGAAAATTTGAATAATTTGCAATTAAAAAAATACATGTGGGTATATTAATTTTTCTGGATAGTGGGTCTATAGCTTTTAAATGATACTCAGAGGAGCCCAGAACACAAAAGTGTAAGCATTGCTGGTTTTAAAATGACATTTAAAGTAGCAAATATGTTTGTCATATTAATTATCATTTATATGCTTAAGGCTATTGCAATTTTTAAAATAAATAAGTAATTGCCAAAAGGCACAATATTACATGCATGCACTTAATACATACATTTAATAATAACCTCTTAACTACATCAATTAATAGTTACTATTCATAAATGAATTATTATAGAACTGCTGCCCTTCCATATAAGGTATGGGGTAATAATGCAAAGAAAGTGACTCATGATTTCAAAACAAAACAAAGGTTTGCCTTCATTTGTTTTCATGATTTTAAAAGTAAAATGCCATTTAATAAAATATATATTTATATTAACGTGGCAAATGTTTGGGTAAAGAATTTTATGGACTATAAGGACAATATAATGTTTTTTATAGCTGATATTTAAAATAAATTATTTTCTCCATTGTATAGTGAACACACTTTATTCTATCTTGCAAGTATGTTAAGAAGTAAAATAAATAAATTCAAGTAATAAAATTAACTCTATCATGCATCTTACCATATAATTTGGTTAACTAAAATTTTATTTGAAAAAGTAAGTTTAATTGCCAATATATATATATACATATATATATATTTTTTAAGTCTGAAGTCTTCAGTCATTCATTTATCTACAAAGTATTTATGAGTTCCTACTATGAACCAGAAATTCTGTCAGAATTCTTTTGAATTTGAAGGATGTTATTAAATTTGATTTGCTATACAAAATTCTAAATTTTGTAAAAAATAAATAGGCAAAAAACACCACCCAGTCACCCTACAGATCTTCTATTTCGCAGGTTCTAAGTGCAGCATGAGAAGCACATCAAGTTATGTGTAAAGATCCACTTGGCAAAAACCTACACCATAATAGAGGTGATTAGTGACTATTTTTTAAATAGATGAACTGTGGAGTCATTCCTCTTCCTCTGACAGAGTATTTTAAAGTAACCAAAAGGAAACAGTGATTCATTTATACTGACTAGAGAATTACAAATCTAGTTATATATTCATGTGTAAATGGTAACTTGTACTTGTTTAAAAAAAACTAAGTGGGTGTTGTGTTCTACTAAAGGAAATATATTTAATATCAAAAGTAGTAAGAATAACGACCTCAACCTGTGATACTTAGGTTGATAAAAATATTAATTAATGACAATAATTCCTATGATGCACCTATTCAAAACTTTAAAATGAGAAGTGGATACATTTTTCAAATACTATCAAAAGTAAATTATTGGCAGTAAAATAGGTACTAAATTCTGGTTATGTAATAGATAACTAATGGATTATATTTAATAAATAACAAAAATTAAGTTTTATAGTAGAATTAATGGTTTAACCATTCTCAATCTATATACATAATGTATATAAATATATTCTTCTATACACACATTCATATAGATTAAAATATATTTTATGTGTACAGGAGTAAGCAAAAATACATTTACAGTTGTGAGTACATAAAACAAAATTTATTCTTGTATTATTATAATCATAACCTACGTGTCTTTTTCCTTTTGAACAACTGTAAACTTACTTTTGTCCACCCCTGTATATAAAGATATGAACACTCACATACATATACATCTCTGAGATTAAGCACTTTATTTCTAGTCACCAAATACTAAAATTAAAACATAGATTACATTAGCGTGTTTTGTCTATCAGAATATCTTGTTGTAAAGTATACTATTTATTCCTTTTCCCCCCTGACTGTACTCAGTTTAAAATCACTTGTTTCTTTTAAAAATATGACTAATAATACTTATTTAACCCTCCAAGTTAATATCAGAATGAATTTTTGAAGTGAAACTAAATAGTGAAAATAACAGTTAATGTTTTAATATAGTAACAAATATGCAATATTTATGAATAAAAATATGAGCAAAATACCTGTAAAGAATTATATTTCATGGAAAAATAAAAAAAAAGTAAAGGAATGGGTAGAACTGCTAAATAGTATTAAAATAGGAAATGTTTTCAAAGAAATAATAGGCAGGGAAAATACATATTTGAAATTAATTTTCTCTTCTCCTATGGAAAAAAAGCACCTGCCGCCCTGGCCGGGTGGCTCAGTTTGTTGGAGCATCATCCCTGCACCAAAAGGTTGTGGGTTTTATTCCCGGTCAGGGAACATACCTATGTTGTGGGTTCAATTCCCGGTCGGGCACATCCAGGAGACAACTGATCAGTGTTTCTCTTTCACATCGATGTTTCTCTCAAACTCCCTTTCTCTCATTCTAAAAATTAATTAAACAAACAAACAAAAGTCCTTAGGTGAGGATTAAAAAGAAAAAGAAAAAAAGAAAAAAGCACCCTGTTATAGCTGGATGTTTAATATTTAGCTGAGATATTAATAAACCACCTGCCCAGCTCTTGTCAGTCCTCAGATTTGAGGACTTCAGTATTCAAATTACTTTTCATTACCAAATAGAAAGTAAAAAAAAAAAAAAATGTTTTGTGAGTATCATCAAAATGTTAATGTAAGCTAAAAAAGTTTTTATTTAACTACATTTGTTGAATGGTCCTAACCAACTTTCTATTTTTAAGGGAAAGAACATCTGGGAAAACTAAACAACACAACACCTAACAAATAGGACAAAATGGGTTAAATTTCTGTAGGGCTCAAATAAAGGTGACTTTAAGGCTACCAGCAATTTTGTGACATTCATTCCACATTTATAATCAGCAAATTTTCATCTCTGCTATTTCAAATAAGTATCATTACAAAATGGGACCCTTTCATATAAAAAATATATCCAGACCTCTTAATGGCATCAATGATTTATATTTTGCTTGTTTTAAACAAGTATATAAATAAAAGAATCAATCTGCAATTGTGAAAATTATTAACTATGAAATTTTAATTCAGCTCCACACTTCTTATGATAGGGAATCTAAACATAAAACACATAGCAAGTGAGTATTTGTTACTACCCAGCAACGTGGAGTACGTGTGCTTCTCTGAGAATATAGTATCCAGGCAGGCCTCCAGGGTGACATTAAATATTGTGGTGAACTCATGATGATATAGGGCTTGTCTTCAGCTCAGATATATGAATATTCTTAGCAAAATAAGTGAGCTTGTCCCTCTGTAAGCTAACCTGAACCCAAGGTAGACATTTATATTCACTATATTTGAGAATATAGACTTACATTTTAATGGAAGTTCAAAAGTAATGTAAGTCAAATGTTTACTCTTACATATCCATTTAATTTTTGTAAATACAACTTTAAAAAGTTCTATTAACTGACCTGCATATATTTTCTCCACATTACCTCCATGAAACTGCTGCTCTGCAGTTTAGGACACTCAGTTAAAGTGCAAATTGCTTGACATGCCAGTGCTGAAAAGTGGACATAATGAGTGACTAGGGATTTGAGGGTGAAGCCATTTGGTGTCTTTTTAGCCCAGGTTCCACAGGTGTGAGCAATTCATCATTTATGAGAACAGTCTCTCAGTTACACAGGGGCTAGCTCTTGACCACATCACACGATTTAACTCATCATTTTATCAATAAGAGTAAGTTCAAGGGATCCTTATTAGAAAACCAGAAAACAATATTAAAAAATGTTCACAAACAAATTCAACACAAAATCTCAACATTGTACAAAACAATTTCTGAAACTTTATTGTGAATTTTAAGGTACATTTAGTAAAGGAGGTTTTCCTTAATATAATTAATTAAAATAAATTGGAAAGAAATGCACATACTACTTCTTTAAAGCAAGGATAAGTACAGACTTTTGAAGCCACAATATATACAATTATATGAGTGCAATAGCTTCCAAATACATTAGGTATATATCTGTTTAAATAAATAGCAGAATACTTGATTTGACATTTGTGAGAATCATACTGATTACACCAAATATGTTTTACAAAATATAGCCAAAAATGGAATGTTATACATTTTGATACACAACTTTGTAAATAATTTATATATTCATGACTTAATTCAAATTATAGTTTACAAAAAGTCCATTTTAATGAGGAAGTTTTAATTGTGTTGTTAACACTATTCAGCAAATATAGATATTAAGATGCATCCCTATACATGTTACTAAATTCTTATTCAACTTAAATCACTAACACAGGGAGGAAAATGTCTATTAGTTATTAACAGTAATAATTTTATTAATAAATTATCAATATAACACTGCAACATTATTTTGGCTATTTTCAATCTTCTAAAATGTATCACCTAATTCTTGAGCCAAATTCTTTGAGTATATAAACACTTAATTTAAAATCAAAATAGAAAGATACTGTTACATTGAACTTATCTACTCTGCAATACACTTACTTTGTATAATACCATTATCAGTTTTCATTTGGGAACATTTTCCCAATAATTCTTTGATAATAATACTTATGATGAATCTCAATAATTTATTTTATAAATTAGTAATATACTGAATTATGAATAGTATCAAAATAATAATGGTATTATAGAAATGTGTGATGTCAAGTGTTTACACTGATAGTTGTTCATATACTAGCACAAATAAGGGAGATTATTTTCCACCACATTTCATTATTTTAGCATATAGTTACACATGACAATTTCTTTGGAATATATAAAAATGTGGCTATTTTGCTGAAGTAAAACTGAATGTAAATTACCAGGATTGTTATTTTTTAACTGAAAAAAAAAAAAATTTCATTACCTACAGGTTCCTTTTAATAATAAAAGAAAGAACAGAAAAGGAATCTAACATATCTACCTGTCATAGAATGGTGAAGTGTGGGGTGGGACCACTCAATGATCATTCCCTACAATTTACTTAATCGATAATGAGTAAAAAGACGCACTTTGCAACTAAATAATGAATAATGTGTTTATCTATGTCTACAAAAATTGCCTGGTTAATATCAGAACATGATTATAAAATGACTAGGAGAACATTATCATTTTTTTTTACATTGGCACTACAAAAGTAATATCAGGAAAATTATTATATGTCATTTGGTGTTGCCTTTTTATATTTCAAGAATATTAGGATATCAACATATCTAAAAGCACACCTAAAAACAAGCAAGACAGGCAAATTTCTCCTGAACCTCCCCAGTACCAATTGCCCACTGTTTTAGTGGAACAGCACCACACATCAAATACCCATTTAATCTCTGTATGTCACCGAGTTGCCTTTTATTGGTCAGAATGAAAGCACATACATTTTTTTTAAGTAGTCAGTTGATATTAGGAATGCTGTGTGGAAAACACTCACAAATGCAGTCTTAAGCTATTTTTAGTGCAGGCCATAAACCGATAAAAGCATAAGTTTCTGCTGTCCATTTCTGTATTAGGTGTGTGTGTGTGTGTGTATGAAAGATTAAATATAATTCAAGTAACATGATTGCCAAAGGGTAATCTTACTTCTTCGCCTGTAAAAGGAGCAGGGGTTAATTAAGTAAATTCCTATGTCTTCTCGGCACTCTGTGCTTTAAGACCTTGACAGTAGCAAAGCAATAATTTGTTTAACTATAAAGTGTGTATACATTCACACCAAGTTAAAACATTTTCAGGCTCTTGACCAGTCTCTCAGGATGTTAGAAACTAAATAACAGAACTTCAAAATATTATTTAGCTAATGCAGCCTTAATTTTTTGAAGTTAAATGAACATAAACAAGGTTTCATAAGCTACAAAGACTCCTAAATTAGGTAACAAATTCATTGCAAGTTTAAAGACAATCATTTTTATCTACATCTGGAATTCCATAATTATGGTTAGTAGACTTTATACTTCTATTTTAATATATATCAAAGACTCATCTATAATCACTTCAAATATATCATGATTAACAAGTTTGTAATTTCTCTTTTTTAAACAATCGCCTTAAATTTGGTATATTTCTGATCTTTTTGGCTTTAATGTCACTATTCTTAGAGGGAGAAACAAACTTTAATAAAATACTATGAATTACTAGAATCAGTTGTCTGACTGGATCTGTAAAAGGGACACGTAGTAAGTCATTTCTATATTGCTATCCTTCACTTTTGTCAATCCATGCACAACATTCAAACATAGTATGGGGTTAAAAAAGAAAAATAATACATACAATTAAGGGAAAGAAATCACCTTTTCCTGAATAAACATCTCAAAAATTCACATTTTCAATAAAAAATTTCAAGATTAGCACCCACATTACAAATCTATGTAAAAATATATTCAAGTTTGTGAAATTAAAATCTAAAAACAGTGATTTTTATTAAAGTGCCACTATTTTAAAAATTTGCAATAAAGATAGTTAAAAAGTTGTCCGATAATTTGAAAAAATAAATACACAGCCTTAGTATTAGAAAATATTGCCATAATTCTACTGCTATGATAGATACACTTTGGAAACAGGAAAAACAAAAGCTGGAGTTATGGGACCCTTCAGTATTTTATAATTAATTTTTTTCCTGGATTAAAAAAAGATATTTATTTATTTTTAGAGAGATGGAGAGGAACATCAATGTGTGAGAGGAACATCAAATGGTTGCCTCTTGTACTCCCCCAACTGGGGACCAGCCCCATGTGCCCTGACTGGGAATTGAACCAGTGATCTTTCGGTTCATAGGCTGACTCAATTCACTGAGATGCACAAGAAAAGGCTAAAAATTTCTACTAAAACTTCTGGTAAGCCCATGGCTGGGTGGTTCGTTTGGTTGTAGCATCCTCCCATGCCCAACAGTTCGTGGGTTTGATTTCTGGTCAGGGCATATATGTAAGTTTCAGGTTTAATCCCCAGTTAGGGCATCTGCGAGAGAGGCAATTGATTAATGATTCTCTCTCACATCAATGCTTCTCTCTTTCTCCCCCCGCTTCCTTTCTCTCTCTCTAAAATCAGAAGCATTTCCTTGAGTGAGGATTTAAAAAAGAACTTTTGGTAAGGTGTAGAAAAATCTTTTCACTTCAGATACATTTCATAAGCAATATATATATTTATATTAGGTTAATTGTGTATATTTATTGCATCAACTTGTCTTACTGTGACCCCAGACTAAGCATACATTTTCTGTAAATATTTTTTAAGAAATAAAAGTGATTGTAATTAAATGGACAAAATAATATACTATATACAATATTGGGCTATTCCACTGAACCAATCCTTGATATTTCTGAAAAATTATTTATATATTTGACAAAAATCATACCAACTTGAATTACATATTTGTTTCTTATTTCACCTTTATTCACTGTCTTGAACTTCTGAATGCACAAAGGCTAAGGAATGGTGTCCATTTGCCTTTTCTACCACATCACAGCAGAAAAAAATTACAGAATTTTAACTTCACCTGGTAATATTGCTCAGTTCCAGTAATCCTCTCCTGTCATCCCTCAACTGCCTGGAATTGATGTGTATTAATCCATAATTTCCCTGGCTGGTTTAGCTCAGTGGATTGAGCGTCGGCCTGCGAGCTAAGTGTCGCTGGTTCGATCTTCCAGTCAGGGCACATCAGAGAAGGAAAACTCTGACTCCAAAAAAACCTCCGCTGCCTTGCGGCATACCTCTTCAGGGGAAAGGCTAAGGGAGTAAACCCCGACAGAAAATCCGGAGCCGGAGTCCCTAAGGCGGTTTGACGTTGTAGTCAACACCGGCAACTCCTGCGGCGCACCTGAACCCAAGCTGTATTGACTCCGTCTTTCCCTTGGACCCTTCAGCTGCGAAGAGAGGGGGGGTCTGCTGCATGGGCAACAGCAGACCCTCCATATTACCCTGCCCAGGCTCTGTAGCTTCAGCGTCATCGCAAGATGTCGATTCAACACGGGAGGAGACAGATACCATGTCACTCCCGAGTCGGACTGCACAGCCATCCTCGGCGGTGCAGATAGACTCTTGAGAAGCTACACCATCGTCTCTCGAGACGGATGGCTGCCGACGAATCCATAATTGTGGACAGAGAAAACAAGTAAATGCTGGAAAACTTCTGTTCTCAAAACAGACATTTCCAGTGCTAAGACTATTAAATCTGGCTCTTGTATTGTCCATTTAGATAAAGCCTGCCTGTCACAATCATAACCAATAGCCATAATGTCATTGTAAATTATGACCAACACCCGAAATGTCAATGCAAAATTGTTTCACAAAGCCTTTTCTGTTTTGTTCCCTAGGGAAAAGAGAACTCCAGCTATATTTTAAGTCACTGAGAAAGCTAAATCAACACATCCTGTTAGACCACTAACATCTGCATGCCAGAGTTTTAATCACCAAACTCCAACCAAGAACTCTATCACAAAACTGCAACCTATTGTGTAACCAAAACAGCTTGGCACTTTTCTACCTGAATCTGATGACGGTATTACTAAAAGTGTTTGGTTTTGGTTTTATTAAACATGAGTTTCATCAAATGTATCATTCATAAAAACCTTTCTCTAAAAATGACTCTTTAAACAAATGTACTAACAAAAATCTTTGTATTCTTGCAAGTTATTGAGTTCAAAGTAAACTTGCCTGTATGTCTTTGAGTTACTGTCTAAGAATTATGCTTTTCCAGTATCTTACCTTTCATAATTTAAACTAAGAAAATCTTCCCTCTCTAGTTCATTGACAAATTAACAGGTGAACTTAGCTTTCTTATATCAATGGTTGATCGAAAAGTATGCTCTTACCAAATTCTTGTCTGATTAACAGTATACAATCTACATTTGGTCAACATATTCAACACTGACCTTTAACTAGAATAACTAAAAATTTTCTGCCTATTTAAGCTTATTAGTAAAGAGTTATCAAGAAAAAGCTGCTGCTCCAAAATCAAACTAAGCTTTAAACAATAACTGAGTCGACACAATCAAAATGTGAGCAATGCAAGCTTCAAAACAATAGGTTTTAAAATCATGTCGATCTGCTTGTCTCTTATCAAGAAACTCTTTTTGAAAGGGGAGTTTTTTTTTTAGTTACTGGGACTGTGATAAAATTTATGTTCTAAATAAGAATAGCATTCATGAGTGGTTTAGTGACACACACACAACACATACAACGAATAGAAAGGTGAGCATGCTATTTTAAAAATCAACTTCTTTTGCCAAATGGAATAGGAAAAGCTGTGCATTCATAACTTCCTACCATTTCATTTTAACTTTTAAATACCTCGCAAATTAAAACTGCAACTTTCTCACATAGAAGTTTTATCGAAATGCACCCAATACAATTATCCATGATTTAAAAAAAAAATTGACTGTGTGGCTGAAATGGTTCTCACTAGTTCTTAGATTTAATAGAGATCTTGAAAGCCTAACACATGGTTGGCTAATATTTACCACCTATTGTTAGAATTTTAAGCAAGGAGGCATTAATAAGCCAGTAATAAAATGTGGTATATATATAGAACTGTATAAAATTACTGGGTACTTTTTGTGGTTACCAGGTAAAAAAAAATGGAAAACATACTCTAAGGCTAAAATTTTATAAACACTCATAAAATAACTTAGTTTACACATGTTTATAAGTAGACATGCAGACATATTCTCCCCGTGCATTACAGATAGGTTGGGGGAAGACTCATGCTGACATTAGCATAGCGAGTTTGTGCTGTAGTGGATTGTAGTGGGAGCTTCTTCCAATTCATAAATAGGGGCTTAAATTCTTTAAAAATTTAAAAGCATCATTCTTGTCTAGTGGAGAGATCTTTTTGTTATCACAGTTTGACCGTTTCCTCTTCTAGGTCCCTTCCTATCTAATATAAGTAGTTTTGTTTTTTCTAGAGGACTGCCACAAAATGTTTGATCTATTTTGAGATGAGCAGAATGTCTGAAATTTACTGCTAAAATCCACTGTTTGTGAAAAGTATACAGAATCCTACTGTCTACAAGATATAAATGCTATTACTATTCTTAGTATGTACTGTCTGTGAAGGTTCATTGTAAACTGTCAAGAACCACACAATCTCAGGTATGGTTGTATCATCAACCCACTTGCTCAGTGGTGAAATTTATGCATGAAAGGAATTAAAGAGAATGTCAAATCAGACTTCAACTGTCCTCTTTTTACCTTTACATAAAGAATTAATTTTTGGCAAAATTGACTCTCAGTGATGCACTGCAATTTTATATATATTTAAAACCTCAGTCATAATGACATTATTACTTAGAAACTACAAGCGAAGCCTCTGATAGAAGACTGTTTTGTTTCAACCCCTAAAGTACTCTTCATTTATAAAATTCCAAATGACCATATATCCATGGAATGACTATTTAGAAAACGTATCATGTGCATATAGCCATACATATATATATGTAAGATGGAAGAGCACAATGTAGTAAATAGTACTAAATGCAAACAAATTTTGAGATTCAGACATCACCAAGACTAGAGGACTAAGCATTTCTAGCCTACAGCCCAGCTCAGAACCATTCTCAAAGGCCCTGTTTCTGCAGTGTTCTGGAGAAAATGTGGCAGGCTCTGCTTTGGCAAAACATGATTCTAACTTATGTATTAATGAGCAAATAGCATTTGTTCAAAATTCAGGTGGTATATTTGGGGTCTACTTCGGTTAATTTGCAATTCAGTTGCTTTAATCACAAATGGCAATAGATTGACAAGTCTGATTATTTACATTATTTCTTAAAATTAACTTGATTTTGTCTTTGAGTGAACAGGCTGCCAATAAAAATCAATGAGCATTATTAGATTTAATTAGCTTTTCTGAGGCTTATCATGATAACAAATGAATAATCAATCAAAATTACCAATGTTTGACTTTTTAAAAACTATGCTTGCATATCATCCCCAAAATATGTGGAATTCTCAATATTCACAACAGGTGAAATACTAAAGTCATTTAAATGCCTCACTACAGAAAAAAATAAATAAATAAAACATAACTAGTGTAATATTGCTGTTAAAAATATGATGGCTATATACTATTTAAGTTGATGGTTTTCCATTAAACTACAAACACCAACAGCTTGAGGTTTTATTTATTTTTTTTGTTTTGTTTTGTGATTTCTGATTTGGAAGGAAATTTTTAAAATTTTCTAGTTCAAAAGGAAAAAATTAATCATGCAGAACTACAAAGAAGATGAAGGCAATGCTATGTTATCAACACTAATGCAAGAGCGTGATAACACAGATCATACAAACAATAAAAATATTGCAAATCGTTCACTGTCGAGAGATCCTGAACTGTCTGTTTTAATTTGTAATTGTATTTCTTGAGCCAATTGTAACATCATTAGGTACTGTTAGAACATCTATCAACTGATGATAGAAAGAAGAAGGTCAACGAATGTTGTGTGATAAGAGGAAAACTGACAAAGACTGATATTTCCCTAGTAATTAACAAAAGTTGTAGTTCTATTTCTAGTAATAAAAATAAAAATGACTGATTCCAATAATCCAATTTGCAGATGAGAAGATTTAATTCTCAAGATGCTAAGTGAAAGTCTAGCAAAGTGTAAGTTGTTACAAATAGATATTATTCTTGCCAAAATATTAGAAAGCGATGTGTATAAACATTTTTGAAAATGGGAAAATGTAAGTATTTGTTTTAATAACTCCTACTGGTTTATTTTCTTTGGTGATGCATAGTCACTTATAGAAATCATATTAAGCAAGGAATCAAAACTATGTAAAAATAACAAGTTACTTGTCAGTGTAATTGTGAGACTGCACGTTTCTAATTTATGTAAAAAATGGTAAGTGTGATACTCATTTCCGCACCAATCTTTATTTAAATGTATCTGTTTTACTATACTTAACATATTCTCTTGGTTGGTTCTAAATGAGCTTCCAAATGGTACATATTTTCACATTATTGGACAGTGGGTTACATTTAGTTAATGACTGGTCATATCAATAAATATATGATTTCCAAAAAAATGTTAATATCTTAATCAATATATTTAGCAAGTGCCATTATACATTTTATTCCTGAGATCTACGTATTTTGTCAGCTTTCAATGTCATAGTTCATTTACATTATAGTAATTACTTGGGAGATAGTTGCTTAAGTAGCCACAGAAAAGTTGGAAAGATATTTTGGCACTAGCTCATGGTTATCACTGAAGCCTAATTGTAATTAAAGTAGTAGCTTTCTTGGCAATAAAAAATTATGTTAAAAATATGTTTGCATAAAAATGTGCAAGCGAGGCATTACATGCACTATTTTTCAAAAATACAAATAATTTTGCTTCAATTCTGTTGAATTTTTTAAATGACTGTTCATATAAACATTATGTAAATTATTAGTGTTTTAGAAATGATTAAGTTAAAATAATATAGTCTGTCTTGCCTGAACTCTGAAGTCCAATTATAACATTTTCTGCTGAGATTTAAAAAAATAATTATTTTCAGGATATAAAAAAAATTTCAACTTAAAAAAATTATATATAACAAAGGTCTCTGTTTTCAAGATCTATGTCATTATATTGATTTCTTGAAATAGTGTGATAAATATTCATAAGAAACTGTACTTGCTCAAATCAGCACCATCTGGAAGTAAAAGCCAATTAAATCAAACATTTATTCTAGCCAGAGTTTAACATCTATGTTCCATGTCTATGTTAAGGTTATGTTCTTTTCAAAGGGTGAAGACTGAACATTATTTTGCAGAATATCATGACTCAAAATACCCATTTTCAGTGGATCTCTATTTAAGTAGAACTTCATTCTTAGAGAAAACTGTCTTAACTTGGTTTATTACTCAACATTATCAATGTGCAGCATGTTTTTTAAATGATTTTTAATACAGCAAATATGCTAATCTCAAAAATGAAGTTTTACTTGCAACTATATTTTATTAACACCTTTGCCTATAGAAGAAATGTGATTTTAAGGATGAAAAGTATATCTCCCTCTAAATTAATGAAGGGATAAATTTAAATTTGGCATTTTTATAATTAGAGTAATAGATCTCAGAATTTTATCACCCTACTGAAAAATCAAGTCTCCAGCACTAGTTAAAAAATGAGGAGAGACTTTTAAAAATCTACTTCAGAAAAATTATGATGTAGATTTAAAACCAAATCTATATTCATAAATAAGAGAATTTTAAAAAAAATCATTGTCTTTAAAATCTACTGAAATCTTTTAAAGCAAATATGTTTTATTTATTATTATTTTTAAATGTCCATTTTCTAACATTGTTCCTAGATCACAGCAGTTACTCAAAAGATGTCTGATAAATATAAGAATTGATAAAAACTAAAAAGATTAATTTGCATATATATCAGTAGATCATATCACAGTTCTTTGGCAACAGAAATATTTCATAGTTATATATTAGGTTATTTTTGAAAATAATACATACTTAAGACTATAGGATATAATTCTGGGATAAGTCTTAGTATTCATTAAGGATATAATATGGTTCATAGTCTAGTGATAAGGCTGAATGAATATTGACTAGTTGTCAGGCTTGAGCCTAAATAAGATAATGTTAAATTTAGCAGGAAGCAAAATTCCTTTACATTGCTGAATAATAAAATAAAGATGTGAGAGGTACAGTACAAGAAATATAGTTATCTTCATATAATAAGTATTTGGTCATTGTGTGAACTGTAATTTACATAAACTTCTTCTTGGGATGCACAATTACCTCTGCCTCATACGAGTTAATAGAAGATATTGTTACTATGGACAACATAGAATAGTAGTCATCTGAATTTACATTTAGTTACAAATATAATATACATGTACTTGTACTTGATGCCATTAGAATACAAAGTAATTCAAATAAAACAATGAATCCAAATCCTTAAAGCCCAGTTCCTGAAAGTTAAAATGTGTTTAACATCCTCATTTTGCCTGATTATCTCTGTGTTTGCTCTGTGGTGGGAGTAAGTAGAATTTATTGAACATATACTGTATGTCATGCTATAATCCTTACAACTCCATTACATCTGATACACAAGGTGCGCCCACACTACGGCCCCACCTGCTCAGTATCTTCAAGCTGTAAGACGGATAGCACATTTTAGCATAAAACAAACAGCAGTCTAAAGGAAATCATGCCCCATTGCCATGTTTTATGTGTTTAAGTTTTTCCCAAGGATGAAGAGTTCTCTTGTCATTGTTTATTTTAAAGTGCTTTCTTCTTAGTCAGCCACTTTATATATATAAAAATAGAACTAAACCAAAAGGCCAATCCAAAAATAATTGAATCGCACTGAGCATGTAGCAAAGTTCAATAAGAAGTTAAAAATTCAATTTCTACAATCTCAGTCACAATGAGATCAAATGAAATATGACTATATCTATTTCTTATTTAGTTGATAAAGTTAACTAAATTAATAACAAATCCCCATCACATTCTGCTCCAGATTATTAATTTTATCTTGATTTTAGCTATTTCAACATAAGGCAATGATTTTGGCCCCAGGACATAAAGATAAGTATTTTCAGGTACTATTGTATCATGTTATATTTGGGGGGGTATGTATGTCACCCACATACTCAAATATTATAAACGTAATAGGCAGACATTAAAAACTTATAAATGAATGTATGTTGTTTTAAAATGTGAAAAATAGTAAAAAGAATTGGTTATTATACTTCTGGCATAAATTTGATGAATCCCAGAAATATGATCCAAATACTTCAAGGCATTTTAATTAGGTTGATTATGCTATGAATACCATTACATCAACAGAGATGCTTTCCAGTCTATGGAATAATTGGAAGCAAAAACCAGAAGGTTTCAAACGGCTCCCGCTGTGCTAACTACTACTGTGAAACAGATTCACTCTCTTATATGTTGTTTTGTAATAGGAGTGATATATAAGGTGAAAATCCCCAGATAGGTGGAGTCCCTATGGGTAATCGACAAGAAAGTGAATTAATAACAAATACTATAAGAAGCAGAATAATTTTAAAGCACAACATGTAAATGAATATGGTGAAATACTCAAAATGAAAGATGAGGCAGTTATACAAATGTGAAACAATAGGGGCTGGGATCAAAAAAATATATGACATGCTAACTGCTAAACGCTGACACTGTTACAAAGATCAACTTTCCAGAAATTCTAAATAACCAACAACCAGCATTTTAAACTAAATGCAGATTGACAGAGATAGTTTGCTTATCAAAAGATACCCAATAAAACTCAGATTCCAGAAATCCACCAAACACCAAACTAAGAGAGCATGCATTAAGAGAAATAAGGCATATCTTGTCAATCTTAAGCTAGCATCCTTGAATACAAGGTGTGGAAAGCCAGGTTTTTTTTTTTGTTGTTTAGTTTAGTTTAGTTTTGTTTTTTGAGTGTCTGCCTACCATGAGCCAGATATTTATATGTACGCATGAACCTGTTCACTTGATCTTATAATGACCTTATGGATCAAGCATAATTACCTCCATTTTACAGACCAGAAAAGCAAGGACTGGTGCATTTAAATGATGTGCCTAATGTCACCTGGGTTTAAAGTAGCAGTCCATTAAGTCATTTTTTTTACTTCAAATATCAAACTACTTTTTATAGTCTCATTTTTTGATCTATAAAAGAAATTAAATAGGCCAAATAATCTCAAAGGTATCTTTGAGTCTTGAGAAACTATTACTATGAGTTTTATTAGACACCAAATTTATCTTTCTAAAATTAATATAGTATCTAGACACTGCTTTAGTCATTACTCAATTATTATTTTGCTTCTTTTTATAGAATTCATATGTGATTCTAGGGTGTTGTCTGGATGGCTCAGAAGTCTATTATGATAACTTTGATGATTTTTTTCTCCTCTAAAACACTCGTTTCTATTAAGTAGCTATCCAAGTAAATATATTGACCATTACATTTATAACTAATCACTCAATAATAATCTTCGTATTCAACAGCTGAAGTAAAAAGTTTGGAGGACGAGGCTTAGAAGAAAATAAATCTGACCTTGTTTATTTAGTTCCCATTCTCTTCCCATAATATCATAATATAAAGAAAGTTGTTAGGATGGGCAGCCATAGTAGTGTGCAAAACACGAGGCAGAGAATGGAAACCAAAGATATACTGGATTCAGTGAAAAAAGAGTGCACTTATGTACATTAAATTAGCAGTTTTCTAATTTCTCTGCTACACACACACTCACGCTCACTCTCTGCTACTCTCTCCTTCTCTCTGATGTATATGCAGAAATCATTAGTCAAAAGACTGATAAATGATATAAATTTTAATTATATTTTAATGTGTAAAAAATATCAAAATGGCAAAATGCAGAGTCTACGAATGCCTATGCTTGTTCACCTATAAGATTAGGGTACATTAGGTAGGTCTTCACTGGGCCTCCTGATATATGAATGGAAGAGTGCCAAGGAGATTATAATTTCTTAGACTAGACAACATAAGGACTCCTCAGTCACACACGCACACACACACACACACACACACACACACAATTCTTAAATCTGATTAAAAGTTTTGTCATCAGCTGCTATAGAGGAAAACAGGGACAACTGAAACCAGTCATTCGAAACTCTCTCCACATATTCTTGATACATTTTGGCCTCTGTCACAGCAATGCATCCAGAACAGCTTTTGTGTGTCATATGCTTACCACACTTTCATGTAATCTTATGCTCTAGAGTTAGTGTACTGGGGTGCGGGTGGGCAGTACCATGTGAAGAACAATTTTGGGGCACTGAGTTGCCTTTTAATACAGGTTTTTAATAAAGCCCATTTATTAAAAACTTGTATTTTCCGACACAGATAATATGCCTAATAAAGGACATGTTTCAAGCTTATATCTGACTTAAGAAGAGCCTTATCAGTAAAAGTAGGCTGCACGTGTGTAAACAGTATCAGTGCAGAGGTAGGGTTTTAGACTGAAAATAAAGATTACTGGCACGTGACTTGGAAAAACCAATTTCTGATTCCCAATTTCTACATAAGTTGAATAAGAATGGTAATTTCATCTTCCTATGGATATTACAGAAATAAAATCAATGAAAATATTGCACATATATAAAGCATGCTTCCAATATCAGCTGATCTCTCAGGTTTGGTCAACATTTAATGAATGACTACTAAGTTTCCTAATGTTGTAGCTTTAGTTTTGGAAATACAAAGATAAGTCAGACACAGCTTCTTACTTTGAGGGACTTTCTTGTATTTGCCTTAATTATTAAGCTTTATGTTATGACATGCCAGTATCTGATTTGAAAGCTGTCATTTGAGACTGAAAGACAATGAGGAACCAGGGCCATATTTTGAAGAATTCTGAATATATGCCAGGGATTGGACGCTGCAGGGCTGGAGAGGGTGGTCTTACAGAAAGAGTTTAAACCCTGAGGAGTGTGGCTCCCAGCACCAACCGAAGGCAAATCCCTAGCTAAAGCAACATTTAATTGTCTAACACAGAGGCTTCAGGTGTCACAATGATTTTGCTTCATTATTATTATTTTGAAAAAGCCAATCAATGAATCCAACATACGTGTTTTGCCATTGTTACTTGGCAGAAGACTATGCTGTCAAGATCAAAAATTAAAATGAGTTCATGTCAAACTCAGATACTCTAAAGATCATGTCCGTTTTTACTACACTTCAATGTAATTTTGATACTCATCTCAGTTTTGTGGCAAAAATTTTAACTTCATAAAAATTCTAACATCTTGTTAATGTTGAAAATTTGAATGGATCGGGGAATTCATTGAAACATTATTAACCTATATGGTAAAACGAAATTTAAAAATTACGAAGAAAAAATAGAGATTTGCCATTTCTAGGAAGAAAGAACATGCTGTGAGTGTTTTATTTTAAACTTACAGATATTCTAGAGCAAAATATTTTGTTTGTTTTGAATGAAAGATATGCAGAAATAATTTTGCATCCTTTAAAAATCTATCAAGAAGCTAAGAAAGCAGCGGTGTATTAAGGAACATAAATGAATATAGTCCACCTAGTGAATGACAAGAAATGGAGCTGAAAAAAGTTGCCAATCCAGGTGTGTTCACAGCTGACAAACAGAGAAGACTATTGTGATTCTAGGCTTCCAATGTGAAAATTGGTTCAATGACATGAATATATGACACAGGAGGGCATTAACTCACAACCCAAAGCTCACTCCATTTTGTCTCCATTTGTCCCTTGCACCTTCTACAAAAAGTTTCCCACAGAATCCTATGTAGCTGTGTATTTGAAAGACCTCAGCATGCAGCTGCTATCACACAGAGGCACAGATTGGTTGCATCCTCCGAGTCCAAAAAAGCTCCAGTTCTTTTTGTTTTTTTTCCTCAGGAAAAGATCTACTGTGGAACTACTATCAGCAGATGACGTTTTCTTCCTATAAAAGATATGGCTTCATTTTATATATCCTTCTGTGTTTTTATTCTTCTCCTCATTGAGGTTTGTTTAATAAGAAAAAAAAAAAAATCCTCATTCACTGAATTGTGGTTGCTGTTGTCTTGCACAAAAAAAAAAAAAAAGAAAAAAAAAGAAACTGTTTTGTTTCCAAAATCAATCACTTATGATGATTCTCAGCAAGTCTCTACCCACTGTACCCACTGTGGATGGCACAGAGATTATATACTTTTTCTAGAAGGCAAAAATACATGATTTTAAAAGTCATTTAAAAACAGGCATGGCTACTTCCACCAATTTATATCTACCAGGGCCAAAGACATTAAGCATTTAAGAAATGAGAGGCATTTTACTGAACACTGTAATAAAGTTAAATATATTGAAAACCATGTAAGTATGGAATGAAATGCTGTGCTACAAATACACACTATTTACAAATGGACCAAGATGAATTCTAAAAATAGAGTTTGAGAAACGAGTCAAAGCAATTCTTACGAGGATAGAAGCACTCATGTAGTAGCCAGCCCTCTTCATCATGGCCGTGCTATAGTTTTATAGATATCTAAGGTTTTAAGCTGATTTATGTTACACTCTCAATTTATGTTACACATGTGATTAAGAGTTTCTTCTCAGGAGAGCTGAGGACCTGATCATGCGCACCAGGGTGCCACAGATAAGTAAGAGAGAGCTTGCATTGTCTACCTTGAGTGACTAGAATCATCACAGAGCAAATCTGTTCATTCTAAGGCATGCATTTAGATTTTTATTCTTTCAGACACATCTAGTGTTTCCGTATTTGGAGAAAATAGGCAAGACTAGTTCCCTAGGCTATAAATCACTCTAATGTAGAGGGAAATGTGTTAGCTAGTTGTATTACAAAGCTTTTACTTTATATTTAATAGGCACCTGCAATACCAGATTTATACAAAGCTCTCTACTTTGCAAATCTTTAAAACCCCACTTAATTTTCAGTGCTGATTTTCTGCAATCTAAGAGCTTATGAAGGGTTCACTGTGTTCATACAGATCTATGCAAAATGTGCCAGAATTTCCCTGTCTGTGATGGCATTCATTTAGAGGTGAATTCCAAATTTCTATCACAGGCATGCTTAGTTCCAACTAAAATACTCTTAGAATGAAAGCTGAAGATTAAGAGGACAAAAAAGGAGGCAAAATAACTAGCACTGAGAGAGATATATGCAAATATCAGCTCAATGACAATTCTTCATAACCATTTACAATTGAAGCTTAAAGACCCAAATACTCTGCAATCCATTAGTTTCTCAATATTCTGGAAGGGATTAGAGTATTTCTTAATCAACTGCTAACAGACTGAAAAAGGCCACAGACTGGATATTAACACAGCACTGTAATAAGAAAATGTAGACATGATCACACAGAAAGAAAAACTGTGGAATAATGCTAAAATAAAAGATATAAAAACATGCTAAAATTGACCATATTTCTGTTCTTTCCTGCAGCCCACATAATTAAAAATCTATATAAATTAATGAGTGGTAAGGTTGCAGTAGGCTACTTTCAATAAAAGTTAATTTCATGTTTTTCTCAAGGAATTTCAGAATAATATCTGTAAAATGACTAGAAAGAATCAAATATGCCTCCAAGATCTTGCTTATATCTGCACCACTCCCAGCTGTACAGGTGGCTCCAAGTCCATCAGTTTAACTGCATGTGCTGAAGTCACTGTAATCAATCAAAATGTTAAAGATTGGGGGAAAATATTTTCATATGCCATTTAAATAATGAACAAGTATGTAAATACAGATCCCTAGTGAATGACTGAGTTCTGAATTTCTTAAAGATTCTGCCACTCTTCTTGTCTATAGGGGACAAACTGTCTGTAAGATGAAAACAGGAGAGAGATTAAATATGGGTTGTTTTCCAAGTTTATTTCTCTCATTACACCTTACTGTTAAGGAAGGGTAGTTAACTAATTTAAGAAATTCAAGTTTTAATGAATCTTGGCTTAGGAAAAAAGAACATAAATCAAAACCAAAATGTCAATCATGGTAATATATCTTGTTCTATGTTTCTTGTGACTGACAGCCCAATAGGTTTGTATCAAACAAAGACAAAAAGCATGTGTTCTTTTCTGAATGAAATGTTTGACAGACTTAATAGCTTTCTGAAACAATTGATGAAATTTTAAACAGCAAAGTACATCTCCTTATGTACATGAGAGATTATATGTCTACATTTGAATTTGCTTCTGTGATTCGATTCAGATTTCAGGGTCCTAATTGTTAAAAGGGCTGTGGCACATTAGCACTATTACTTTTTGAGTGACTGACTCCTCTATGTCTCCAGGTATTGAAAAGTTTATAGAGTAAGTCTCTTAATGACTGCATTTACAAATTCTCACTATTAGCTGACCCCTGATTAGAGTCATAGTTCAAAAAAACCTGACATACATTTTAAGACCTTGCTGTGTAACAAATTCTGAAAAGTATAATAAACATAAAATCGGCTGTTAATAAATCCAAAACTTAAAAATCCACATTAAATAATTCTTACTTAGTTTCCAACTATGTTAAATAGGTAAGATATTAAGTGATTTGTTAATATTATCAAGAGACTAATTTACAGTTTTATTCAAGGATCCTCTTCCAGAAAACACCAGACTAATTTCAGAGAAAGCTTACTCCAAGGTTTTAAGAAAAGTGGTAAACAATTCATGATTCAGTTTTTTTATTTGTTTCTATTTTATTTTATTTTATTTTATTTTATTTTATTAGAGAGAGAGGAAAGGAGAAAGAGAGGGAGAGAAACATCAATGTGTGGTTACCTCTCACTCGCGCCCCCAACTGGGGACCTGATGTGCAACCTAGTAATGGGCCCTGACTGGTAATCGAACCAGCGACACTTGGCTCGCAGGCCGAAGTCATAATTCAGTTTTGTCGTTATCTTTTTTAACTATGTGTGAGCTAAGAGTTCAACTCTGACAAAGTCAAACTAAGAAATTATTTTAAAAGAACAATGCAGTTGAGATAGCCTCTATTCCTGTAAATACCCTGTCTGATACTGCTAGACCAATGCAACTGCTGTAGCTTTCAGGGTGTAGTGGATTTCTGCATTACCCACAAACAAATAAAAACTATAAGTCAAAATTTTTAAGTAAGGAAATAAAAATAACTGTGGTCACAGAACTTATTAGAAAATATGATTTACAGGTGTCTCTTTCATACCTCAGTACTATCATGTAAAATAATGTACTGTGAAAAGAATTCATTAAGATGCCATTTGTAATATTTTGTTTGTGATCTATAGACATTCAATATGAAAAGAAAACTTCAAGAGTCAGAATAACCTACAAATGGTTATGGAAAAATATGATTTTAGATGTAAAGTTTTGCATTAAATCTAAATTCTCTCTTTTGCTATTTCACATATTTAAATTCAATTTGTGCTATTATGAAAAGCTAAATACTTAACTAATAAGATTATGCATATACCATAAGAATATAACATTATTTCAAGTACAATATTTACAAGGTAATGATAATGATGCCAAAGCCTGTTATGCGACATCATAAGGATGACTCCTCTGAAACTCAGAGAACATCTGTTTACAGGGTTTCTATATTTACAATTAATTGCAACAAAATTTAGAAAACAAGATAATAGAATATTTTAACTACATAATTTATTTCTCTGTGTTAATACATGTTCAGGAATCCATAGACGTGTTTACACTTAATAGAGTGGTAACATTTTATTTTTACCCTCCTTAAGGTTACTCGCAATAAATGCTAAACTGTAACTTAAATTTTACAGCTTTGATGTATCAAGCTGTAAAAATGATCAAATATTTGTCTCACAAATCCAAGAGGTAAGGAAGCCAGTTTGAATGGATGGTCCATCGTGTTTCAATTTCCCAAATCATTATCCAAGGGATCTGAGTATCTTCTGCCTCATAAACAGATTTCATGATCACAGAACACTAAGCCAAAAGGAAGGAGTAGAAATAAAATGCACAACTGGTAACACTTGAAATATAATTTGTATTTTGGGGAGCAATTTTTCTCCAGATGCAATCGGTTTTCAACCATCACAATATACTGCAAAATTCAGTAGCTTAGAAGATCTTAAAGTTTGTGCTAGCTTCACATTAGTTAACATTTTTCTCCCTCACTTTCAATTGCATTTTTCTTTCTCACAGTTCTAAAAAACAGTTCTATGACTGTCTTGTGCATTTTACATGACATAATGACATTTTGTAGTGGTTGTAGGGGATTACTCAAAAATGAAAAGTAATCATAAATGTAATATAGTATCTCTAAATGACTGGGAATAGAAGCAATTCCCTTTATACTGCAAAATTACATGTATACATTGAGTACAGCATGCATACATATTATCAATGTAAAATTTCTTCAATATATACACAATGTATTTTTGAGCACATATTTACTCTAGATGGTGAAAAGTAAAGTAAGGATGTGTAAGCTCTAAGATGAGCATTTCATTTAGAAAATTAAACATGACTGTTTATCCAGAATGAAACTCTAGTTCAACTATCAGATTGTTCCATTACTGGAAGACGTTGTCAAATGTAAATAGGTCACTTTTTTTCTTCTTTAACATTTTCATTTATCCCCTCACAGAAAGCACACTGGGGCCAAGAAAATTAATCCCCTAAACCTGTCAACTGGGTTGGGAAACAGAAATAAACAGCTTACTATAAAGCCTGCAGCTGCAATAAATGGCTGTCAATAGTGAGCTGAGTTGGGCTGGGGAAAAACAGGTCCTCTAGAAATGATAATCTGAAAGGGAAACAAGCAGATATTTCTTATTCCAATATGCTGAGGCTGTGGTTCTCAAAGCCTGGTCCCTCAACTAACAGCACCAACATCACCTAGGGTCTTGTCAGCGTTGTGAATTTTCAGGCAGGACCCCAGTGGTACTGAGTCAGAATCTGCATGGGGCCCAACAACCCAATTTAAGAAACCCTCAGGTGATTCTGAGAAAGCCTAAAATTTGAGAACTTAGTATCATATTTTAAAAATCATATTCATTAATAATAGCTTTTTCTTTTAGAGAAAATACACCAATGCACATTAATATTTAATACTAACTCTATAACAATGTAATTTGCTTATTTATGAATAGATACCAAGACACGATTTTGCTTTGAAAAAAGAAAATTACACCCAATCTCTGAACGCTAAAGGTATTTCCATAAATTCAGAAAAAAAAATCTATGGACAATTCAGTGACAGATTTGTTACATGTAGGGAAAATAAAAACTTAGTAAAATAGAATGGATGAGGAATGTGATTTACAGTTGTTTCACATGACCTTAGCAGGGTCACACAAAGGAACACAGCAGGGGGGAAAAAGACAAAATAAGAATCAATGCACTACAAACAAGCTCATGGTGTAAATGTCAGACATTATGTACTGACTATATAGACAACATAAATTAATGATATTTAAGTTTGGTGACTCTTACTCAAGAGTCTCGCATGTTACCCATGCATTAATGAGCACCATAAAGTGAAAAGGTGTTCGTGTTAACAGCAATCTGTGCCTAATCAACTACAAATGTTCATAGATTACATGTTAAGTTCATACATTTCTTTGAAAGCTTTTGTGGTAATAAATTCTATGTTTCAAAATTGTATAGCTTCACGGGCACATTTAGTATAAAAGCCACTTGTTGAAGTGAATGAGCTAAACAAAGAATGTTTTACTTTTTAGTTTAACTAGAATATCTTTAGCTAACAATCATATAGTTCAGTGGGAAAAAATTAAAAGAGTAGTATGTAATTTATGTTCTCATTCATAGAAAATATGCCTCTTCATACTAAAATTGTACATGTTGCTATCGCCATCACCTTTCCTTACTCCCAATATTCCTTTTTGCCAAAATCATGGTTTTTCTTTCTCATCATGAAAACTTCTAAAATGTATAAGCAAAGCCATTACAATAGCTCTTTATCATAATAGTGAATTATAGCTACATATAAACATCAAAATGCCTACAAAGAGAATTGCACAGTGGCACATGGTCTCAAGGAATCTCTAAATTGCACTTTAGTTCCAGTTAGAGAATTACTCAGCATCCTATTTCAAAGATTATCTCATACAAACAAATATTCTTATGACTGACTAAGTCTCAACAAGAGATCTTTGCATTATTTTGTTAAAATTCACTTAACATTCATGTCACTGTATTATAGTTTCAACTTCTGGGGCAAAGTCAGAAAAAGTGGATCTATAAAATGATGTGAGAAGAATATCAGTAGGTTTCTTTGGAAAACAAATTTCTGGTTTTATATAAAGAGTTTAAATCATGGTAGTTTTTTCAATATATTATGCAAATCATATAAGAGCATCAGTATATTGTAAGTGACCTTCATATTAAAAATTAATAATAAAGAAAGCCATTTTCTTTCTTTTCATTAAAATAGAGAGTTCATGAGGATTGACTGGGAGTAGGGGGTGGGGCAGGGGAGAGAAATGGGGGGGAAGTTGGGACAACTGTAATTGAACAACAATAAAATAAAATAATTATATTAAAAAATAAAATAACTTCATATTTAAATCCATTTAATTTCATAAATTACTTTTCTTACCATGATTAACTATTTATCAACTTTTATAAGCCTTTAGAAAGCTCAGAAATGTTCTAAGTTTTAAAACTTCTGCTTCTTTTTAAAAAATTGATGAATTTAACATGAAAATAAGTCATTCCAACTTCAACTTCTATCTAATAACTTCACATTCTCTTCTGGAACTTTTCTAATAACTCTTTAGTTCATTTTATTCTTGCATCCAAGCTGTCAGTATACTTTTAAGTTGTTCTAGGTTTTTTTGTTTTTGTTTTTCTTTAAGAAATGGAGATTTTCATTGTATAATCATAGGCATTATACTTAATGATCTGGAAGTATCTATCTGATTCACACTGTCCAAATTATCTTTATAAATATCTCATTACCATGAAATCTAAAGTCACTACAGAGCAATAAACACCAGAAGGTGGGAAGGAAATGGAGATTCATTTAGACATTCTACCCCCACTCCACTCCCACCAAAAAAAAAAAAAAAAAAAAGAGGGAAAACTCTTAAATTTTCAATCACCAATCAATGATGGCCAATGACTACCCCCTGCAAATTTATTTTGTTTTACTGGATTTTCTGAAATCTGTATTTTCCTTATTTTTAACAAATTCAGATGGGCCACCAACCAAAGATGCACTCAATACCAACAAAGATTGAACTTGGATTGTGAAATCCAGGAAAAGGTGGTGTGTGGTAAGAGCTAATCACAAAAGAGCAAGCAAATGAACTGCAACTACTGCAATGCTAGTTGCTCCAGAGCAACTATCATTAAATAAAAGGTATCTTTGGCTGTAGTACCAGCTTGATCCTTCCCTCCCCCATTTCCTTGCTACTGCAGGATTGGCACCTGGCCAGTGCAAGTGACATGATACCCTAGTGCCATCTACAGGCTATTATTGACACTCAAATCTTGTGGCAACAGAAAAGCACCAGTGAAATAAATTAGACAGCGCTGCATTTAAATCTTTATTAACAAGGAATTATTAGACCTAAAAAAAACTAATTCTGGATTTGGTTGAAATATGAGTTTCTCAGCCTCTTAATCCCTCTTCATATGGCATATTTCACAGTTTAAAATGAGTTATGACAGATCACTTATGCATTACTAAGATGAGAGAATATTTACAATGGATTCATTCTTTTCTGTATAAATCAGTTAGATAAGGGAGAAAGCATTCCTTCTTTTTTTTTTTTTTTTCTTTGCAAGAATACTTTGGCCATTGTGGACAATCTACAAACATTTCTATTTAATATCCAGTTTACTATATTACAATAAAATCAACTGAAATCAAGAAGAAGACTTCCTATATGGCTTAATTGCAATCTATCAACAACCACGAGCTTCACAGCTGATGTACATTTAATATTCTACTATCTTGTTTAGAGACTAAAAAAAAAAAAAAAAAAAAAAAAATTAACCCCTTTAGTAACCACAGCTCCAAGATCATTACAGTCAGCCCTTCAAACGTCATTTAATACTTGAGATTTGAAGGTGACTTTTTAGATCAAAAGGTAATGTGAAAATCTTGAAGCAGTCAATTTGGAAACCCCAGGAGCAGAATTTGGCACATCTGGACAGGTTTTCTTCTTCAGCCAACATTATCTTGGGTCATTTTGGAATAATTTCCTCTTTTCATCTTTTGCTATTTGAAGGAAACTGGGAAGTTAAATAATTCTCAGAACTCAGAGATTTCAAAGCTGTTCTAAAAATTCTTGACTGAGCCCCAGAGGAAGAAAAAAGGGGTCAAGTTTTTTTTTGTTTTTTTTTTTTTTTTCCCTCTTTATAACTAAGCTAAAGTTAGACCAAAACAATAGACACGCTGGCACGTTAATACTGGTTGACTGGGCACTTGTATGCAGTACTTATAGACCAGTAAAAGTGCTCGTTTACCTGTCTGGTGTGTAAGGGGCCCTTTGTCTTGAAGCCTCCTTGGGAACTGCACTCTGAGGCACTGAAGTGATCTGAACTAGTGGAAGAGCGTTTGGAAAGGGTGTCACAACCCCCGACAAAGGTGTTGTCCAAAGGGAGCTCCTGAATCACATGATGCTTTTTCACGGAAACTGGAGTGTCTGGTTTAAGATGAAAAGCAGGCTGTGGAGAAGCGGATTTGTAGTGCTTGGCCAGGTCAGGGCTGTTAGGCTTGAAGGTGGTTGGTGGTGACGGGCCCCAGTCAAATCTTCCTATACTTTGTTCTTCCAGCTCAGCCGGCAGACTTATTGTCCCATTGATAGGTTCGTGAACTGCGTCATCGGGTTTGGACTCTTCAATTGTCACAAAGTTTAAAAGAGAGCTCTTGGGAGACTTCCTTTTCTTTCTTTTCTTCTTCTTATTTTGTTTGTTCTCCTGGTTTGGTGACATCCACTCAGCTCCTTGCTTGTTCCTCTGAGCTGCTTTGAACCTCGCTGCGTGGCGACAGCGCACCAGAACGGTGACGAAGATTACAACTATGACCACCATAGCACCTGCAACAATGGCGATCATGATGGTGAGATAGTCCTCATTTTGATAGGGCTGGCTACTATCCCCTATGTTCCTGTCCAATGGCGTCTCCATAGTCCTGCGAATCAAGTCATAGATATAGGAGGCATTTCCAGCGGTGTCATTAACGTAAAGAAAAACAAGCACGAGGGTGTGCAGAGACTTAGGGTAGCCCAGGTCGCTTATGTTGACCACCAGACGGTGCAAGCCCACATCAGTAGGTGCCGGTTTTTCTTCCAGGGTAATGTTACCTGTGACTGGATCTATCCGAAACAAGCCTTTGTTGTTCCCACTCACAATTGTATACTTAAGTTCAGCGTTCATTCCTGTGTCGATATCCACAGCAAAAACTTCGGCTACCACGGAGCCAGGAATGGCTGAGAGGGGCACCAACTTAAAAGAAATGTTAGAAGGTGGAGAAATGACAACTGGGCTGTTGTCATTGACATCCATGACGTTGATAGTTACTTTTGCAGTAGAGGACCGGGGTGGTTGTCCTCCATCAGTGGCTTTGACATCAAAAGTGTAGGAACTCTGCTGCTCTCTATCAAATGAGACATTTGACTTTATGACTCCAGAATAGGGATCCAACACAAAGTTATCATTATCATTTAGAATAGAAAGAGTCACAGCTTTATTCTCGCCAGCATCTGCATCTGTCACTGTGATTACCCCCACAGTACTATACTTTGGCAGATTCTCAGACACAAAAAATTGAAAATGATTATGAGTAAACTTGGGGCTATTGTCATTCTCATCCAGAACAGTAACTATCACAGCCGCTTGACTTTGGAGGGGAGGGGTCCCATTGTCCCTGGCAGTTACTGTAAAAATGAATCGCTCTTGTTCCTCTCTGTCAAAGACTCTGGAGGCTGTCAAAACTCCAGTCTTTCGGTCCAGATCAAAGAAGGAGGCATTTGGCCCAAGCTGATAAACAATGTCTGCATTTTTCCCACTGTCTTCATCTGTGGCACTAATAGTTGTTAAGTATAACCCACGTCGGTTGTTTTCAGAAACTGACAGCTCAATTACAGGCTGGTTGAAAATTGGTGGGTTGTCATTTTCGTCCTCAAGCTTAACCCTTACCAGGGCAGTCTGATTTAAACTGGGCTTCCCAGAATCAGAGGCAACAATTTTAAAGCTGAATTCTTTGGTGCCCTCATAGTCCAACAAAGAGGAGGTCTCTAACAGATATTGGTTGTCATATACTGCCTTCAAATGAAATGGGACCTCTCTTTCAATAAAACAGATCACTTTGCCATTCACATCTGTGTCCTTATCTGAAACTGTAATTAGGGCAATCTTGGTATTGACAGGGTCTTTCTCAGATAAATACACCGTGCCATTGATGGGACTTATAATGTACCTGAGGTCTATGTTAGGAGGGTTATCATTTACATCAGTGACATTGATGGTAACAGTTGCTCGAGCAGGAGTGGAGCTGCCATCACTGGCTAGTACTGTCACTTTGTGAATGGCTGTCTCCTCTCGATCTAAGGACCTCTGAACTGTAATCAGCCCAGTAGTATTATTTAAAGCAAAGAGCCTTTTGGTCGCAGGGGCGACCTGGGCACCAAAAATATACCGGATTTCAGCATTACTGCCTATGTCAGCATCAGTGGCATGGAGCTGAATTACAGAGGTCCCTACAGGAGCATTCTCTGGAATGTGGACCTCCACTTGGCCCTCCTTAAACACTGGTCTGTTGTCATTTACATCACTTACTGTGACCTGCAGTATGGCTGTGCTGGATTTCTGTGGAGTGCCTCCATCCTCTACTTTGATTTTCATCACATAGGTATCTTTCTGTTCTCTGTCCAAGTTTTGCTGAACAATCAATTGCGGCCACTTCTCTCCCTCTGGAGTTTCCACAATATCCAGTCCAAAAACACTCTGCCCATTTAACAATTCATAATGCTGTACACCATTGAAGCCTGTGTCAGGATCTGTTGCTGATGGGATGGGAAAGCGGCTGTTGATCAAAGTGTTTTCCGGAATGGAAATATTGATGACGGGCGATGGAAACATGGGGGCATTATCATTGGTATCCTTAACAATTATTTTTATTTTGATCAGCCTGAAAAAATCATTGGGGAGGATCACCACCTCAAGTTCAAAGAAACACTCATTCTCCTCAGCATAAGAGGCTCCAGCACAGAGTTTTTCTCTGTCTATTCTATTGGAGGTTGTGAAAATTTCCCCAGTGCTACTAGATACTTTCACCAAAGGGGCATCCCCAGCTTTAGAAACCAGTCTGTAGACAAGGCTGGCACTGGTCCCCGTGGCAGCATTGATGTGAGAAATATTCAGATCCTTTGGTATGTTTCCTATGGGCACATTTTCAGGCAATTCCTCTCTAATAGTGTAAATAAGTTCTTGAGCTATTGCAGAATCCAGCCTTAAACAGGCAATCAGAGCAGCCAACAGGTAAAAATCCCTCAGGTCCATGATAATGTATTTATGTTCTTTTCCTGAATTTTAGGGTTTAAAGGTTTCCACTGAGGAATGCTGCACAAATTGCAAGAGGAAGCGTGCATAGACTGGAGGATGCATTACATCTCATCGCTTATTTGGAGACAGCCACTGTCAACACAATTGTATAGACAATATTATTCTTCAGTAAACAAAAACACACAGTCACAAAATATCACAACACATTTTCCATGACATATTAGTAAACATGGCAGTTTGCTCTGCCACTGTTTGCAAGTTAACTCTCCACAGAGTTAAAAAACACTCAACATCCCCTGCTTGTTGCATTTACCCAGAGAAAATAAAAATATCTACTTTAGAATTCAGGACAGCTGCTATTTTTACCTGTGTTCCCCCACAATGTTTTTCAGGACACTGATTAATTCAAAACGTGCATTCTTGCATTCTTGTTCTCCTCTTCCCCTCCCCCTGGCTTACCTGCCTCCTGGCTTCTAACCCACCTCCCTTATTTATTTATTTTAGGTACAAGTGACAAATACTAAGTATTTAGCTGTGGTTCCTGCTAACTGCTTTGTTACTTGCTAACTGTGATGTGTTTCTTCTCTGCCACATTGAATCATCTCTTTTTTTCTAAAAAAGACTATCTTTTTCTTTCCTCCCAGTTCTTCAACTACCTTCTAATACAATCTCACTGGGAAACAAGTATCGGACATGCTGCTGCAGCATCAGCAGCGATAGTCTCCGGCCACTACAGATCCTCATTGCCTAAAAGCAGAACACCAAGACTTCAAAATTTTTTATCCAGACCTTGCTCTCATTTCTCCATATTGACAAAATTACCCCCATTAGAATTAATAAACACATTAAAACTTTATAAAATAATAGTATAGAAATCCTTATCCTAGAGGTGGAAGAGAGTGCTGAGATGTAAGTGAAATGCAGTAATATTTCCATGTAACAAACAGCACAATATTTCCTACAGAGCCTAGAAGAGAAGAAAAAAATGCAGTTTCTTAACCCTGATCTCTTGTTATAATATTAGTAACATCTGCCACACATAAATACTGAAACCCACTAATGAAGGTTAAAAGACTTCTGCTTAAATGCTCTCCTAACTGCATTTTAAATGGGTGCAAAGCTCCAGGCAGCTACCCACTTGAGTAGAACTGGTCAGTTCCCAGGCTCTAATCTTATCTGCATTAGGCTGCAAGGTGGCTGATGCCCATGATTAGTTCCGGCAGAGTGATGCAGGTAGGGATGCAGATACATCCTAGTAGGTGAGCTCTGCCCCAACCGTCTACCCAATTACAAACGTCCCTCGTCTACAGTGAGGACATACCTAAACACAGAATTTACAATTGTGCATGCGAAACTTTACACTTACGTTAGTTGCCTCAACCTTTCCCCTTTCCCGGTATGCTGCAGTTAAGAATGATTTGTTCCAACACATAGAAAGCCATACATCTGGTAGCACCAGTTTGGGGAGAAATCAGAAGCAGCAAAACGTTTCCTCCTTGTGAAATGTGTTGCTTCGGGCTGGCAAATTAGCAACTCCAGAGAACAAATTCACAGATTTGCCGTTATTCTCTCCACATTTCGTCTCTATTACCCACTGGGTCTGGGCTCTTCTGGTATTTAACACATACCATATCCAGTTGCACTTCTTCAGTTCAGGGGTATTTTCCACAGCATCAAGCATACCATTTCCCTCTGATGTCAGTCCTGCTTAAGTCTCTAACTTCTTGTAGAAAACCTCAGAGTTGGGATGACGGTGATTCTCTGGCTGCTCTCCGGGGTGACAGCGGCCCGCAGAATTCCTAATGGGTTATCTCTTTCTGGTTTCAGAGACTCTAGGGCGCTTGTTCCTGTCTTGCTTGCTCTCCTTCTCTCGTTTCTCCTCTGCCCCTCTCTCCTTCTCCCTCTCCTCTCTCTCCTCTCTCTGAACTGAATTTCTTGATATAACTCTCAATAAGCCCAGAGGGAGGGCGTGACAGCTGAAGCCCCGCCCCCGGTAACTGATTGGCCCGCATCTTGCGGTGCGGGCGGCCGCAGCCGGACGCGAGGGAGGGGGCTCAGAACAAGGCGCTGACTGTCTCCAACCTCCCCTCCTCAGCGCCCCCTCGGCAGCCGCGAAAACACGGAGAACTGATCCTGGCCCCGAGAGAGCTGGGTTCCTGGAGGCGCACAGAGCATGCCCAGCAGGGTCCGGCCGGGAGGGAAGCACCGCTCCCCAGGCGGTCGCGGGCGGTGCTGATGGTGGCTCGGTGCCGCTAAGGGACGCGAACGGCCGAGGGCCGGCGGTCTGGCGAATAAGGACGCTGCAGGAACAGGCGGGGGTGCGGGCGCCGGTCCTGGAAGCCTCGGGCACCGCGGCGGGCGGATGGGGGACCCCCATTCACCTCTGGGCACACATTTCGGACTCGCTTTTTTAAATGGAGGGACCAAAAGGCAAAGATAGAAGAGTCAACCGGGGGTCGGAGGCCCGAGACGCAGGGTCGCCCCTCGGAATGGAGCCCGGGCTAGCAGATTCCCGGAGCGCCTTCAACAGACAACACGCCGGGTGCTGCAACTAAAAGCTTTTGCGGGCAGGGACACTGGCTAGAAGGGCGGAGAGGGAAAGGTCGGGGCAGAGAATATTTGGATCTCAGTCGAGATCCGAAAGAAAATTAACTGGAGCGCTCCTGGGCCTTCAGGGTGATGGGAGCTGGCGGGGAAAGGGGAAGGGGCCGCCTCTGGGATCCCCTTGGTCCGTTCTGGCCAGCCTGGTGTGCCGCGCGAAGTGTCATCTCCGGGAGCTGCGGAGGACAAACGTGGCTGTAGTTGCGCTTCTGCTCCTGCTGCGGAGCCGAGCTCACCCAGACACGCGGCTGCTGCATAGCCCGCTCCAGCTCACTTAACTGCAAACTTTGCCTGTGAAAGGCTGGAAAGAGTCCCGTCCAGCTGCTTCCCCAAGCTGTGGAACCGTTCCTTTCCCCTTGCATTTTCTGCTGATTCCAACTTGACCTGTAATACTTATCTTTTCCTGTGCAATTCATTTCTCTGACTCCAGTTCTGTAGCGTATAACTAACACTTCTCATTTTCATACAAGAGCCGGATGGAATAACTCCGGAAAGGATTGACCTTATTCCTTAAATATTGGCCCCGAAAACACTATCTGTATGTAATTGATCTTTTAAAATCAGTAAACCGCGAAGGTTTGCGTAATGGGTTGTTACCTACACAGCCTAAGTTTGAGGTTTTAATAATAACAATATACTTGGAACAAAAATTTTATTTTTTTTTTGAATGACCCATAAAGGTTGCCTGAGAAGGTCTCAATGCCTAATAACTGGTTCTAATTTACAGGGAGGATAAAGGGCATTTATTTGAAATTTCCGTGTTCCCCATTCTGTACTGAGCTGTGGATTCATTGATGTCTCTTCACGTAGTTCTGCACTATGATAGCATGTACAAAGATACCTCTTATTTTTGGATAAAATTGTTTTCTTTTTCAGTATGAGCACTTATTTTTAGATACTTAAAAAATACCACTAAGCAAAGGCATCAAACTTAGATATTGCATAATTTTATTATTTAACCAACTCTTTTGATGCAACAATTTCCCCACATCGATAACAATATAAGTACTTTTAAATTCAAACTTCTGAGGTCAGTATTCATGGCAAAAATGCAGTGCCTAAAGTTCACTATAAAATAGGTTAATCTTTCATATGTGAAACATAAAACAGGTTTCGTGCAGTCAATAAATTGATATTGTTTTTAAATAGCCAAAATGCCTTATTTATAATAGTATTTTGTATTATTAGAGTTTACAAAATTTTAAGAATAAAAAGGACTGCTTAAGTGCCTGAAATTAAAAATATTACCTCATACAATAATGCAAGTGAATTAAAGGGAGATTCTTTTACCTTGAGTATGTGAATGTTCATTTTCCCACACACAAAACCTACAATTAGAGCTCATGCATTGTTCCAGTTGTCACCTATTTTATGCTCTGAACTTGTTTAAAATAATAAATGAACCATCGTTCTGATACATTTACAATAAACAGCTGCACAGCCATTCTCCAGTTCACTTCTTACGCATCACAGTTATCTCGCATTCTTACTCTAATCATACTATAGTCATTTCAAAGTCATGTTGCAGCAGAATTATTTCTGTTTGCTAAGGGATAGCTTTGCTAGTAGTCAGAACCCATTATTATCCTATGCACATAAATGAAATCTTAGAATGAACACAGATGAAGGTTAAGGAAGAGGAAAAAATATCATTATTAAATTTATGACAGAAAGGCTTCAATTAACAGAAAGTACACATAAAAAGCCCCCAAATGAAGTCCGTCTAGACTCTTCAAAAGCGGTTGAATATACTATAGAAAGAGAGCTAATGACTTCAGTACATTCTATCATTTAGGTGTTTATTTGGCATATCTAAATTTTTGGGATTCTTTAATCATACTAGTTTTAAAGTTAGAATAGTTGAAGCTTATTGTTTACATTGTTATATTCTGACTGCTAAACTCCAGAATGAGAATTATTAAATAATATCCAGGATGAAAATTAAATATAAACGGCCATATTTCTAACCCCCTGCTATCATAACTTGAGGCTTCTGCCCCAATTGTAAACAAAACATTTCCATAACGAGAGCTGCTCACAATCTACCTCTTCTACCCTAGTTTTTAAAAGTTGTTCCTACATATTATGAATAAGGGAAATATTACTTTAAATTTTAGTTTTGTAGGAAAATATTGGTGTTGATGCATTTAAGTCACTTATTTCTTCAGTGAATTTAATAAAATATTATATTTCCAATTATGTGACCTCCAAAGTAGATCTTCCAGTATATGTATTAGGCTTCCAGTTAGATCTCATTAATTCACCCTTATTCATCTTTGTCAGTACATGTTTTCTACATCAAGGAATTATTATATTCTCACCTGTATTATACCTGATTAGAACATAATTTAGGAATTATGCTATCTGGACTATAGTAAAACTGCCTTAGTGTTCTCTGCTGGTTATATAAGTCATGGGATACTTGTGAAGCTGAGTTACCTTAGACCAGTTAACTGGTCTAAAATACAATTACAGATTTATACAAAAACAGATGTCGAGTTAATAAAATTATTTTATACTAAACATTTAATGTTGTTCTGTTTATATATTTAAACAATTTCCAAGGACTGGCATTTAATAACCTCTGTTATCAAGCAGTTTGACTAATTGGATTTTCATTACGATTTTCTAGTTACCAGTCAGTACTTTAAAATTACATTTCACATAGAGATTGTAACTTTTTCTTTAAGTTACATTTTATATAAAAGCCAGACTGTGATATTTGCAATGATCAAAGGATCTTCTCAAGAATTTCAAGACTAAAATTTTCAACTCTAATATGCTAGTTCTGTATTCCAATTAAAAATAAAAATAAAATAAAATAAATACCGTTGTACTTCTAAAGTTCCTTTAATCCAATGGCTATTGTGTCTGACAGACATTAATCAATCTTAGGGGCTCTTATGTCACAGCAGGTATTATCGTCCTCATTTCACAAAAGTCTAGACTATTATACGGTTCTTCTGGGGGGAATTGTGGAAAAAATGCTAAGGGTTATTTGTATTATCACTTTTTAGAAAATGACATTGCAGAATGTTAACACTTCAAAAAGAAAATTAACAGCTTTTAAAACTAGGCAAACTGGCAAAGTGTATAGTAAGGTCCTTGAATAATTCCTTTGTTTCACTATTAGATCTTTCCTTTGAATATCTTTTTTCTCTTTGTTCCTATTTTTATGAAATTTAGTTTAAAGTGATCAAGTCATAAAGGAAAGCAGGTGACAAGAAGTTGCACTTCGTTTGAATGACTGAACTAAATTTATTCCAATTCACCGTATTTTTATGACTGGCAATGATTATAGATGTCAGGTTTGTAGCTCTAACAGTTATTTCCATATAAACTGGCACTTTCAAATGCTACTATTTCATTATAAATACTATATAAACAAAGAAAATATTGAATTTTTAAATTTCATGATTAATTTTTAAGACTTTGGGTTGTATAGAGACATAGATTTTATAACAAATGTTTTCCCCATCACAGGTATGGCTCAACTAATCACTCAGAAAAGATGAAAAAGTTGTTTTAAGATAGTAAGAAGAGATTGCATATATTTAATCTTAAAAAATTTGACCACTTTAAAGAAATGAAATGTAACATAAAAAATTCATACTTACTGTCTGTAGAATTTTCATTTTTCATAGGTAAGAGCTATTAGATTAGAATATCAAGTATAATCTCTTCAATTCATATATATATATATATACATATATATATATATATATATATATAATCAATGCCCAAAGATGCAGAAATAGCCTGACTGCATATTATTCAGAAGCACCTCTATTTACGCTTAAAAATAGAAATAGAGAAAGGTTAAGACAAGAACACATTTCATGTACAATAGCATTTGCCCAAAGATAATTGGGAAAATGATTTTCTTAGATAGCAGAACTTTCTCAGTTTAAAAATAAATACCATACCAGGTTTTTCTTTATTCTCTTTTAGTACTTCCTCATTAATAAGAGTATGCTGTTGAAAACAGAACTTCATAGTACCTGGAACATCATTCTAGTAACTTTCATTTTGTTTCCCTCCCCCACTTTTGTGTGCCTAAATATTTTTTTTTCTTTCCTTTGTCTTTTCTTTTTTAAATAAACTCACATGATATTCTTCTAGGAGCCCGATTTATTACATAATATGCACATAAATAGACTTACTAATATAGGGCACAATGAATAAGCCTCATTTTTCTTTTATAGTTTGCTCTCAGGAACCAAATTCAACCCACAGTCCTCCTCTAATTGAATTAGAATGAGTCAGGGAGACTATGCATATTCCATTGACTCCTGCAGTCTTGGCTTAATTCCATATCACTGATAACACCCAAGTAATAGAGATAGGGATTGTTCAGCTTTTACAAGATGCTGGTATGCTTTGTCTGGGATTTAAGTCAATATCGCTCTACTTACAAAAATTGTGTATGTATACACATCATCTTTTAATATATGTTTTTCTTAAATGAAAATCTTATTATGTAGTGTACAATAATACAATCCTTTGAAAGGTCTAAAATGCATATCATCTTTCCAATTCTGTGCCTGTGAATTTACTGTACTCTAGCTGCACACAGATTGGTGAAATTTTCAGAAAGGATTAAAAGAAACTCAAGGAAATTTTTTGGCTGTATGGAATGGGATTGATGTGCTTTCAAGTAAGCCCAGACACATCATAAGAGAAATGTATTTTTAAAAATAGAAGTTATAAGAAACATTATATGTCGCGTTTATAAGACTGATTAGGAAAGATTTTCTTGGAAAAATATCACTTGTAAAATAAAAGATAGCAATAAATACCTCTTACAATTTCAAAAGAGTATAAAAATTTCTCTATGTCACCAAAATATGCATGTGGTGTATTAATTTGGAGATTAAATAAATACCCCTGTCTTAGTGTATTATCAGCAAATTTATGGCCTAATTGCAAATGTATCTGTTTAATTTCTAGAAGTAACAACTGTAGCAGTAGAGGTGTCTTTATAGGCTATGCAGAAATAAGGGATTATTTTCCAGTAATATTGGTCCTTCATTGTTGAAGTAGGCTGACATTTTGATATAACAGATAAGTAGACCCTAAACACCAGGTGATACTTCCGGTGCACACCACATTTAGTAGAAAAAAGTGGAAAGTGAGACTTATATGCTATAATTATAAAACACGAAGAAATAAAAATTTAGTATCATAAACTTATTCATTATTCCACTCAAAAATCTAATAAAAAACATACTACGTAAAATCGCCTAAAAAAGAAAGACATTATATATTTTAAAACCCTTCTATATTCTCAGCACAGAGATACCTAAGCATTTACAAGGTGTGGCAAAAGTAGGTTTACAATTGTGAGTACTTGAAAAGGAGTTTATTCTTGTATTTTACTAATTATTGTATTATTTTTCATAAGAACAACAGTAAACCTACTTTTGCCACATCTTGTATATCTCAAGCATAAATCAGCTAGGACCTCTTACTCTTCGTTGTTGTTTATTTTTACACAGAGGCATACTATCCTCAGAGTACCTCTTACTTTGCTAATTCTCATCATAATATCTCTCCTTTATATTTTAGATTTTAAATGTTTTGCTTATTACATTAACCACAATATTTCAAATACTCAATTGCAAGTTTTTGATAGTATACATAAAAGAATATACTAACAATGCAGTTGTGTTTATCTTCATATTGTTCCAGAATGTTTACTGAATTTAATTAGGATACAAATTACTCAGATACCTTGGTAAATTAAAATGCAAGTTCTGATATGTTAGCTTTAAGGTGGTAAGCAAAATAGCTGTCTTCAGTCAGTTGGACTTCCCCCACCCTGCTAGAAATTGAATTCAAGGTGGACCAATGAACCCTTTCCTCAAAGAACCTAGATCTGCAATCAAGATACTACTTCAAAATCAATCTAACTGGTCTGTGAACAGGAAATGACGTATACTCAGGAGTAATTAAAAGCAGTAGTTTCTTCATTACATAAACTAGAAAAACAGAAAAGTAGAGGGAGAAAGAATAAGGAAATGAAGGTGATGCACAGAAGAAACAAGAGATATAGTTATATAGTTGCAGAGAATATAGATATATAGATAGAGAACCCCTTATGGCAGTTAGTTACCTTGTCCCAGTTCATTCTTGGTGTCCAGTTATATGCCTGCCACTGTTTCTTAAGAGCTAATAGAGAAGCCTTTATCACAGCTACTACTTGCAAGCAAGATCCCTAATTAGTATAAGAGGTAATCAGAGACATTTGGTATTTTAGCTTGACGCTATCTATTCCCGACTAATTAATACACTGAAAGGCTAAAATATAAACTGTAATAACTAGCATTTTATAATTGTGAGAGAGAATAAGAAGAGTCAAAATAATCAAGTTTTCATATCAGTGATTTTCAACGCAGGGCAATTTTGCCTCTTAGAGGACATTTAGCAATATCTGGAGACAGTTTGTCACAACTGTA